>NC_056708.1:16172024-16284524 GCF_018831695.1 Puntigrus tetrazona
AAATTTAGAATGTACAAGCATGTATAATATATTTTCAAAATATATGCTGTACATGTGTATTTATATATGCATTATAAATATACACATTACACACACACATATGTGTATATATATATATATATATATATATATATATATATATATATATATATATATATATATATATATATATATATATATTTTTTCTAAAACAATAACTTATTCTATATAGGATCCATTGTGATTATTTGACAGCACCACAGTACTATAAATAACATAATACACTATAATTAATAATAAAGATAAATTATATAATTATAGAAAGTAATCTCTTTATTATTAATTATAGCGTATTATATTATTTATAGCTAGCAACAAATTATGGATTAGAGAATGTAAAACCTTGCTCAAAATGAATGCTCATAATAACTGATATTTTACCTGTGTTTTCCTTTCGTTCCACAGGTGGCCATGGTGGAAGTACAGCTAGACACCAATCACGACTATCCCCCAGGACTGCTCATAGCCTTCAGCGCTTGCACCACCGTGCTGGTGGCCGTCCACCTGTTCGCTCTCATGGTGAGCACCTGCATCCTGCCCAACATCGAAGCGGTCAGCAACGTGCACAACCTCAACTCGGTGAAGGAGTCTCCTCACGAGAGAATGCACCGCCACATCGAGCTGGCCTGGGCTTTTTCCACAGTCATTGGAACGTTGCTCTTCCTGGCTGAGGTGGTCCTGCTGTGCTGGGTCAAGTTTTTACCCATTAAGCCGAAGGACCAGAAAAACGGTACTATATCCGCCGGGGTGGCCGCTGCGATCACTTCTACCTCCATCATGGTGCCTTTCGGCTTGGTTTTTATCGTCTTTGCTGTGCATTTCTACCGCTCGCTGGTCAGCCACAAAACCGACAGGCAGTTTCAAGAGTTAGAAGAGTTAGAGGACTTACAAAACGAACTGGACCATCGAGGGGAGGCGTCTACCTTACAGTCTCCCAGTTCCCTTTACCCCTAGTTTTAAGTATGGGAAAGAGCTTCTGTTAATGTTTTTAGGTTTGTCAAGTGTTGCAACACACCGTATTTTCGACCGTAGTATTGATCTATCTGTTGCATGTGGACACCGAGAGTGTCCAGTTTTATATGTGTTGAGGATTTGTTCACCGTTTCTGCTAGGTTTACTAATACCAGTCAGACTGTGATAACTGTGAAAGCATGCACTGCATGTTTTATGGATTTTTTATTTATTTTTTTTCATTTTTGGTTCTTACATGAATGAAAACTTTTTATTTTAATGTGCTCACCTTCAGGCCATCAGAGGTGTTTAGTTGGTTTTTTCATCAGAACAGATTTGGTGGAATGTAGCAGTACTTTACTCGCCGGTGGATCTTCTGCAGCGAATGGGTGCCGTCAGAATGAGAGTCCAAACAGCTGATTAAAAAAAAAAAAAAACATCACAGCGATCCATTGTTAATACATTTTAAGTGAAAAATATAGCTATAGTGTCATTTCTTCATAATATTGACTCATTTTATTTGAAACAGGAGAGAAATATGCATAGGTCTAAACGAAAATGTCAGTGGGTTTTTGTCATAGGACAACAGGAGATGTTTCCACTGGAGGAAGCGTTAGTATGGATTATGGACTGATGGTTTAAAACGATGTTTCTTACAAACATGCTGGTTTTCACTTCACAAGATGTTATTTGTTGTACCGGACTGGAGTGCTGTGGATTATTGTGTGATGTTTTTATCAGCTGTTTACTCTCATTCTGACGGCACCCATTCACTGGTGAGTGAAGCAATGCTTCATTTCTCTGATCTTAATTACTAAAACTTGCTCCAAACCCATCTACATCTTGGATGACCTGAGGGTGAATCTATTTTCTAACCTGTGTTTTTTTTTTCTTTGGTGAACTTTTTATTTTTTTTTATTTTTTTTATTTATCCCAGGGAAAATCCTTTATTTCAGTATGGCAGCTGTGCCAGTTCTGTTACTCACAAGGTTTTTATTTTCACACAAGGCAAGCTACATTCTTACAGGCATGAGTTTATATCACAAACACCTTTTTTTTAAACACAGATCAGAGGCTTGTTTAAAGTCATTACTCTTACGTCCGCTTGACCAAATAATATCGATGCGTTCTGAATCAGGGCTTCGCTGTTGAACAGCAGAATCAACCAAAAATCAGAGTCTTATTCAAACTCAATTTTTTCCCCTAAGTGAACCCCCCGAACGAGCACATCTTAGTAGAAACAAAGGCACTTTATCAACGTGTTTGTCTGACCTTTTTTGGTAGTATTTGAAATGGCTTCCCATTAAAGGGGCCTCTGTTCGCTCTGAAGTCGGACACAAGTGCTTAGAGCAGTCACGGCTAAAGAGCTGGCAGGATTGTGCGATTATGCTAGCGAACACATTTTAAAGTGTTCCTAAGCAGAGGAACGTTTAAGCATGTAGTTACATCAGCAGCATACACTAAATATACTAAAACAGCATTTAATTAGGATGTTCAGTATTGCCAAATTGAAACAGTGATATTTTTTTTTTTCCAAAATATGTGAAACGATATCCATGTTGTGTTTAAAGAAGCTCTTTTTATTAGTGCACAGCAGAACTCACAGTTTTATACATTTTAATTAAAGTCTTAATCAAACCAACTTCAACAAAACACCTTTTTGTGTTCTTTTATATCATTTATGACGTGCATTTGTAGCCAAAATTAGTATTTTGTTAAATACTAGTAAATGTGGCAACAGCTTTTTTTTTTTGTATCGTGTGACAGTGTTTTTATTGTGAGTGAGGGGTTGATAAAAAGTATTTCTTTGCACAAGTCTGCCTTTCTTGTCTTCAGGATATTGTCAAGGTACATATCGCCTAGCAACGGTATGACTTGGAATCGTGGTCTCTGTTGATTTCTCCTTGTCCTCGGTGAAATATGCTCGTGCCTCTATCAGCACGGCCTGTGAATCCTGTAAGCAAGCCTTTGGACAAAAAAAAAAGCAGAGCTGTAATCCGCAACGTTTCTGAACCCGCATTAGGTAACACACCGTGCAAATCGACAAAACGTTTAGAGCTGTTTGCTGTTAAAGTGGTCACAACCTATGACTGAAAGCTTGTGTGCTCGGTAATGCTTCGTGCATTACTGTTAAAATGGAAATCATGCAAATGAGCAAACATCGGCGTTAATCATTTACCTTGGGAATTGGATACGCTGTTGGCCTAACCGCTGCTTCTCTCCCAAAATCGGACATGGTTCCACACTTAGCAACGCCGTCAACCCAGAAGCCTTCGTACAGCTGACCTCTGTCCAGGTAGAAGAACCGGCCGTGTCCATTTTTCTGTCCTTCGCTCCAGGTGCCCACAAAGCGGTTTCCATTAGCTTTACAAAAAAAGATGTCTTGTTAATAATTCATAGTGCAAAAAAAAGTATACAAACACCATTTTTAGAACAATTAAGAAATATTATTTGCATTTAGAAATGTACACGCATGTATATATAAAATACTTTATATATATATTAAAGAATTTATATATATATTTAAATATATATGTATATATATATATATATATATATATATATGTATATATATTTAAATATATTTATACATATAAATTCTTTAATATATATATATATATATATATATATATATATTAAAGAATTTATATATAAAATATATATTAAAGAATTTATATATAAAATATATATTAAAGAATATATATATATATAAAATATATATTAAAAATATATATATATATATAAAATATATATTAAAATATATATATATATATATATATATATATATATATATATATATATATATATATATAATATGTGTTTATATCAAATGAATTCTATATAAATATGGATACACATCATATTTATTAAATACATGCGTATACACAGTACACTTATTTTGGATTAATTGATTTGACAGTACTAATGTATGCCAATGTACATATAAATGGTTTGAGGGGAGGTTTTGTGATAAATGTCAGTAATCTAGACATGTTTTGGTGAGATCCACCAGTCTGGCTCATTTGCGAACAGCCCGCACCTAGCAGAAGCAAACCCTGCCCATGATGCTTGTCCTTCAGCCACTCTCCCTCATACAGCTCCCCGTCCTCATACTGCATCTGTCCCCATCCACTCCTCTGATCTTCCTTCCACTGCCCCTCATAGAAAGCAGACGGACTGTAGAAATATGTCCCAGCGCCCTTTGAGCGAAACGTCGACAATTTATATGTGGAAACCACGAACCGTATGATGACAAACATGTCTTTGATACTTACTTCCTTCTTGTCATTTCGCCAAGAACCAACATAAACCCTCACATACTCTTTGGTTTGAGGGTCAGTCTTGCTCAGGGTTCCATAGCCTTCTCTCTTTCCGCACCTCCAGTCGCCATCATAGATCATTCCTGTTTTCTTCCAAAGCTGCGTGCCTTTTCCTTATCAAAGTAAAAAGCCATGTTCGGGAACATTTCGTTAATGGAGGGGAAATCAATCTGCAAAACTGACCTTTGATAAGCAACGTTTCCTAGAAACACTTAATAATCTGCAGAACACATCTAAATAACAAAGTAAATTAAATTAAGGCTTGTCTATTCAAACTGCCAGGCTTCTTACTGTGATCCTCAAGAGCTGTAATGTTTAAAACATGCCATTTAATATTTAGCCCATTAAATAATACCATGTTTTTTATTGTCCATCCAGTCGCCTGTGTATTGATCTCCATTGACAGAATACACAGTGTGATGAGGGCCACATTTTTGGGCTTTTTTGTCCCAGAGTTTTACAAGCGGTTCTGTAGTCTGGGGTCTCTTCAAGAAGGGCATACTGCGCATAAAAATTGGGTTGTTATGGTTAAAATATTATTATCTAAAACATGCTACCACTTTAGCACTTTTGTAGCACTTAAAATCTGTACATATAATAATGACTATGGTAATCATAAAATAGGTCTACTTAGATCTTACCTGTGACCATATTCACCCTCCAAATCGACTACGAAAAATATATTTAAACCCGTCAAAAGAATTCGTGTACGGTAACCAAGCAACAAGCCTCGACTAATATTTATGCTCGCTCGCGCTCCCGGTCGTTAGGTGGCGACGTCATCCTCGAAATCTTATGCTGGCCTGTGATTGGTGGACAGGTGAAGAAGCGGAGCTTATATAAATAGCTAGAGCGCCTTCTAGCGGCAGTGTGCGGCGGAGCAGCGCCAGCGCAGACGGGTACAATGTCACTGGAGAGATGTCAAAGTGAATGGACAGAAATAGAGCAAGAATATCAGCAATTACAGGTTTGAATTGAACGGATGCGTGTTATGTTTGTGCTCCCATAGCCTAAAGATGGGTCTTGCGTAAGTAAGGAAGCAAATGCGTCTGTTTTGGATGTTTATGACGCGGCTAACAGGCTTTAGCTCATCAGATGAACTGATTTTCTTTTGTTACTGTACATGTGTGTTTAACCGGCATCAGTTGTCTGAAAACATATTTAAATGAATAAATATAGCAGTGTTTATTTTTGTTCTTTTTTAAAAAAATGGTTGCGTTAGTTAAGTAGATTCGATAATGATTCACGAATCTAACTGGTTAAACCAGGTTAGATGTTAACCAACAGTTGTTGCTCAACTGTAAAAAATTATCATATGATCGATTCGTGATAGACAGGGTTAGATTACAGGATGGTGAAGCTCTAGACAGTAAAGTTCATGAAGTTCATGAAACACCTGGGGTCCAATCATACAAAAAACAAAGTGCCTTTTAGTGCAATGTATCAAGGTAATGCTATGGGTTTGTTGTTATTGGATGTATACCATGCTAGCACCCTGGTATTTATTTTAATCACCCTGGTTTACCCTATAAAAAACCTTAAGCCTCTGTACCATGGTACAAAATCAAAGAACCATAGTGTTTCCATTGGAGATATTTATAAATATCATTAAAATAGTATCAAAAATCAGCGGCCATGTGTTACCAGGACTGGTTAGAGTTGATAGAAAGGATTGGCCCATGTTTAAAATGCCCTTCTCATGTTCAGCATACCTCATGCTTAAAATGGTGCATCCGGTGGACGGATGTGTCCATTTAAAGTTTGTGCATGTATTAGGAAACGATTCAGATTTTATTTTGACTTCCAGTGTGTTTTGTGTTTTAGGAAACGCATAAAGTCTACAGACAGAAGTTGGAGGAGCTGACAAACCTGCAGGCGATATGCAGCAGTGCCATTGGCAAACAAAGAAAAGGCCTGAAAGACCTCAAGCATAGTCTTCACAAGTATGAGCCGAGTTTCAGGCGTTACAACAGATCTCAAGCGACGCGTTCATAATGACATAAATGGATCCTTTTTCTCTTTTGTTGCAAACAGGTGTACGAAAACTTGCAGCGAAAAAGAAACGGAGGTGATAAATGACCTGAAGGTTCAAATTAAAGAAAGGCAAAATGTCTTTTTTGACATGGAGTCATATCTGCCAAAGAGAAACGGGTGAGTTTTTAGTTCTTCATTCTGGTACATTTATAGTAAGTACCACAGTTGTGTGGTTTGGTTTGGTTTTGAGGTTTTTCTACTCTCTTAAAACCGTTGTCTTCTCTTCTCAGACTATACTTAAATTTGGTCCTTGGAAATGTGAACGTCACTCTCCTCAGCAACCAAGCCAAGTGAGTCAGACGTGAGCGTGTCCTTTTGAGCGGAGAGAGATTTTTCCCAATACAAAACTGCTGATTTTGTGTTTTCCAATACAGGTTTGCGTACAAAGACGAATACGAGAAGTTCAAACTTTATATGACTATAATACTAATGTTTGGTGCCGTTACCTGCCTCTTCCTTTTGAACTACCGGTAAGATGAGCGATCTCAATAATTAATGTTATTTTGTGGAGGACGCTGTGCTGCTGGAGTCTTAACGTGCGGATGTCACGCTCACAGGGTTACAGATGAAATCTTCAACTTTTTATTGGTGTGGTATTATTGCACGTTGACAATAAGAGAGAGTATCCTCATGAGCAATGGGTCACGGTGAGTTCACGTTCTAATCTTTTTCCAGTATTGTCTTCTAATCCAACTGTTTTGAAACAAAATGCTTAAAATAAACCAAATTAAAATTATCTTTGGTTTTACTATTTTATTTGGTGGGTTGTAGTATTTTTTTTTTTGTTATTTTTTGGCCACAGTATTTAATTATTATTATTTATTTTTTTTATTTATGCATTTGTTTGGTTGTAGTATCTTTTTATTGTTATTTTGTTCTTGTTTGTTTATATATTGTTTTGTTTTTTGGTTATTTATTTATCGGGTTGTGGCATTTAGCTTATTATTTAATAGTTTTTTTTCTTGTTTGTAGTCACTTATTTCTTAGTGGTATTTGATCAGTTCGTCTCGTGTATTTGTTTGGTTGTAGTACTTGTTTACGTATGTTTGGTCGTGCTTTTTTTGTCATTTATTTTATTTGTTGCATCATGAGAAATTGTTACGATTTACCTTTTGTTTATTATTTCTTTCTAGAATCAAAGGGTGGTGGGTGTCGCATCATTACGTCTCAACATTTTTATCAGGTGTTATGTTGACATGGTAAGTATTTTAGGCCACAGATCGCATAATTAAATCGCTTTTTCCCATCACCAGCTTGTATTTTATCACCACTCTTCTGTTGGTGTCTTTTAAGGCCAGAAGGTCCAATGTATCAGATGTTCAGAAGTCAGTTCCTGGCATTTTCCATCTATCAGAGTGAGTTTAATCTATTAGCTGCTCGGCGTGTTTGTGTGTCTTTTTGTTTGTGGTTGTATTGTTTAATGTCTCTCTGGCAGGTTGTGTGCAGTTTCTTCAGTATTATTATCAGAGCGGCTGCTTGTATCGGTTACGGGCTCTGGGGGAAAGAAACCAGCTGGACCTGACAGTGGGTAAGCTTTGCGACCGATTTGAATCATGGGATAAATTTTGACCTGGATGATGTCATTAGTTCACACTGCAGATGTTACATGTTTGGCCTGAAGCGAGAGCCCAGACTGACCTCTCATGTTACTCTTACAGAGGGCTTTCAGTCGTGGATGTGGAGGGGGCTTACATTCCTCCTCCCGTTTCTGTTCTTTGGCCATGTGAGTATCAAGAGTGTTGCCTTTCATTTTTCATGCATTTTTCAACTTTACAGTCACCTTAAAAAATAAGTCGCCTTAAAGGTTTCATGCATTTTACAGTATGACACCTATGAAGTGTGAGGGTTTTAAATGGAAATTTTACTGTTTATAGGTTTGAGATCGGCAAACTAAAATTAGGACTCTCACTGTAAAGCGTTGCACAAGATTTCTATCAACATTGGTAATAGTCAGAAATGTTTCTTGAGCCGCACATCAGCGTATTACAATTATTTCCTAAGAAGCACATGACATTAAAGACTGGAGTAATGCTGCTGAAAAATTCAGCTTCAGGACGAAATTACATTTTGAAATACACTGAAACAGAAAACAGTTACTTTTAAGTTGCATTAATATTTCAGTATTTTTGGTCAAGTAAATGCAGCTGTGGTAGGCAAACACACTTCCGTAAACTGTACTGACCCTAAACCTTTTAACAGTAGTATATATTGATTCAGCTGACAGGCTTATGAGATGAATGTGTTGGTTTTCTCTCCTCTGGTCAGTTTTGGCAGCTGTACAATGCTGTGACTCTTTTTAAGCTGTCTGCCCGTGATGACTGCAAGGAATGGCAGGTAAAGAGACTTGCTAAAGTTGCCAAACCTCACTATTAT
Source organism: Puntigrus tetrazona (assembly GCF_018831695.1). Classification (NCBI taxonomy): domain Eukaryota; kingdom Metazoa; phylum Chordata; class Actinopteri; order Cypriniformes; family Cyprinidae; genus Puntigrus; species Puntigrus tetrazona. Next base: position 16,180,742 of record NC_056708.1, read on the forward strand.
CGCTTAAAACCCCAAGTATTAATCTTCTGCGTATTGCTCGTCCTACACCGTTATGAATTTTGCCAAGTTTTTTTTTTTTTTTTTAGGTGTTCATGCTGGCCTTGACGTTTCTCGTCCTGTTCTTGGGAAATTTCCTCACTACTTTGAAAGTGGTACACCAGAAGCTCCAGAAAAACAAAGAAAAGGTCAAAAATAACTGATGAGACGCCAGCTGAAAGATTTCGCACGCAGCGTGGCCAGTGAGGAGCTCGCAGAACTGAACTTCAAAGCGCACAAAACTGTTTCGTCCATGGGAGTCTCGTCTCACGAGCTGTTTGGACAGGGTTGGAGGTGGATGTTGACGTCTCCCTTCGAACTCGTTTCAGCAGCAGCGGTGAAAATCAAGATTTCGTGTCACGTTGCCCTATCGTCTGTTATGTTGTTTTTGCTCTTATTTATGCAATCACAGCAGTTAGAGGGTAACGTTTGGGTTAGAAACCACTGACAACCTTCAGACACTGTATACTCAATAAGCGAGGAGACTGCAATTCACTTGTTTTGTTCCTGTGCATGGATATGTTTACAATAAGCCACATTTAAACTTTATGCAACGACGCAGGAAGGCTGTAGAACTGCAGACGCTCAGTTCACTGCAGCATCTCAAAGGGATTCGTTAAGGTTTTTTTTTTTTTTTTTTTTTAAGAAGCTGGATGGCGATTAAAGCACTTGTTCTCATGCAAGGCATTTTAGCTGAAGCGTATGTTACATATTTACGGGAAAGCATTGAAACAATGCAACTCTAAGGGAAAGGTGTGTTTTGCACGTCGTGGCTTGTTAGTGCAGCGATTGAGCAAGGCCAGATTCTCGAATTAAACGAATAGTTCATGCAAAAATGAAAACCTATTTCTAAATTTGCTCACCCTCAGACCACACCAAGATGTAGAGAAGTGTTTTTTTTCCATCAGAAAAGATTTGGAGAAATTTTACACGTTATTGGGTCCTCTGCAGGGAATGGGTGCCGTCAGATTAAGAGCACAAACTGCCAAAAACACCACTTCATTCCATTATCAATAATATTGCTTTCTGTTGACTCAGGAGAGAAATATACACAGATCAAACAATGTTTACAAGTGAAAACGGTCCAAAACCTGAATGGACTTTTGGAGAGCAAAAGCTCGTATTTGGACTAGAAGACACTAAAAGTTGAAACATGGTAACGATGGATTTGTTTTTCACAAACACACAGCTTTTTGTGGACTGAAATCATGTGGATTACTGTGATGTTTTTTTTTATCAGCTGTTGGACGCTCAATCCGACGGCACCCATTCACTGCACGTGACCAAGTGGTGTAATGCTAAATTTCTCTAAAGCAGTTTTCAATGTAGAAACAAACTCAAATACATCTTCACTTTTGGGTCACGTGATATTCCCTGACTTTGTATGATTAACAATGGCAATAAAGCTCCGGTAAAACTTCGTAACACATTAGGGACGTCCCTTTTCTCCTGCCTTGTTATTTTCACACGTTTGTAGACATGTAACTGCATTATGAGTCAGAATAGCAGAGATGATGAACTATATCTTGCATAATGTGAATGAATGCCGTTATATTTACATCTACTGTAATAGAACGAACCGGTGTGTTTCTGTGTTACTTAGGACGTGTCAAAGAAAAAAAGCGTTTTGTTTTGTTTAAGCAAAGTCTTTCATGGTTTGCCATCAGGCCGGAAACCTCTCTCCTATGTGATGTTACAGAGGCAGGTCACAACAGAAGTTAGATTTGGTTAGAGAACGATTTGTTTGCCTTAACGCTCCCCTTTGCCTGTTCACACCTGGTTTAGTTTAGCCAAGAACCCAAGTGTTACAAGCTGTTTGGAATTTCATGGGCTCGGTGAACCGCACCTGAAGCAAAAAGCTGTAATTAAAGGGATTTCTCATGTTGGGAAATGCTTTATTGCACAATTAACCACTGCGTAAATCATGCGTAACAGTTGTCACGATTCACAATGTGATTTTGTCAGTGTTTTGTGTTGAACGAAATAACTGCACTTTTTTTTTTTTTTTTGCTTGAACGTAAAATAAGCCTTCGGACTGGAGGAAAAGGAGGTTTCCAAAGGTTATTAGATATTAAGCTGGATTTCTATTCACTTTCTGTTGCTATAGAGCAAATAAATTCAATCTGATGCAATCTGTGTGGCCTCGTGTGAAAATGTACTGCTTCTTCACCACCAGAGAGCGCAAGAGTGAAACGTGCTTCTACATTGTGGGTGAAATAAAGTACTTTAAGAGATTTGTAGCAATTATTTACTCGTTTATTTAGAAAACCGCGATTAAATTAAACTTATTTAGTACTCCCATAACTGCTAGAACATAATATGTCTCTGCTACTTGACAAATGATACTGAAATGTGACCCGGACCACAAAACCTGTAGCACCGGTATAGCAATAGCTAACATTGTTTGGGTCAAAATTAATGCTAGAATATCAAGTAAACATCTTTTTTCATGAAGATATTTTGTAAACGTGTCTACCTAGCATATACATATCAAAATGTAAATGTTGGTTAATAATAGGCTTATGCATTGCTATAAAACTCATTCGGGCAGCTTTAAAGGAGATTTCTCAATGTTTTGATTTGTTTCCCCCCTCGCTAATTAGCTTTTTTTTTTAGTTCTTTCTTTATGGAATATAATATATTTAAGTTATTGTACACATCTGTGTGAATTAAATACTTGACTGACAGTGCAGAGTACTAGTAGCTTCGATTAAATTAATAGTGAATGAATAACACTGTTAATATTTTCATGCTTAAGTAACATTTCAACTCTTAGCTTCGTAGCCGCGACAGAAGCATTTGGAGGCTTCCGGTACCGCGTTCGCTTCCTGCTAAACACGAGTTTTTGCGCTAACCACACGATCACTTTTGTGTCCTGACCAAGTTTGTTTTGCAAAGAAAGCGGAGATTTTGACTCATTTGTCTTCCTGATACCTGAAAACCGCGTCGTGCAAGATTAAATGCGTGCCTCGAATATGCATCTGCGTGAATAGCCTAATTTTACTATTGACGTTATCTGGTTTCACACGGTTTGCTTAATTAAACAAGACCCTTAAATGTGTATATGCACAATGTGTATCTTAAAATATGACGGGTTTATTTGTGCAGTAATGGTTTTCAAATTAATCAACACTTTCTGGCATCACTGTGAGATCTGGGGAAGTTAAGAAACGCAGCAAATCGTCCCCTTACTGAAAGAAAGTCATTGAATGGTTCCGAATGGTGGTGGTCTACACATAAACTCATATTTCCACAAATCTCCAGGATTTTTTTGTACACCATAGGCCACCTTTTTTTGTTCAGAAAGCTTTATAGGCTCGCAAAATACTGTAACTCAGAGTTTAAAAACTGCAACTATTGTGTAAGTCGATGACATGCATTGCACAACAAAAAAATGTCACACCCAGTGTAACACAGCGGCAGGTACTTCAGTTAGTTGTGCGTTACTATTACAAACACAGATCGTAACAGTCATCACTGAGACATCAGCAGCAATTTTTCCATCTTCTATTGGATCCACAATCATGGGGGACCAAATTCCATCAAGTCATATCAGTAACACCAGCAGAAGGATGTGGCTTGGACCATTACAGGCTTATCACGCTCACTCCGGTGACCTCTGTCAGACAGTTAAGCCTTGCTTGGTGGGCAGATTGTGAGAAAACGCACACCACATGTCCTGAAAAATATTCCTTCGAGAAAGCTTAAACAACTTTGAGAAGCTTTGCAGATGTTTCCCAAGTGTTTACAGAATATCCTATTTCATATATACAAAACTTGAAAAAGCGTGTTCTTCTGGCAGTGGTCACAGAATGGTGCAGCGTTTCTTCTTCTTGCGGAGATGTCTTGCTTTAGCCCGGGCCGCTAGCGCTCGCTTGGTTGCCTCTCTGAAAATGTCCTCTACGTTTTCTCTATATTTTGCCGAACACTCCAGGTATATATCAGCGTTCATTTGCTTCTGTATTTGTTCACCCTAAGAAAGAGATATGAAGGTTGGTTATTCAGGTACAACATATCTATATATATATATCTATTTGCATATACACACATACACACAGTATATATATAAGTATATAAGAAAATGATTTCTAAGACAAAAGATTTTAAATAAATGGTGTACCTTTAAAAAAAATACACACAAAAAAAATGTAAGCAACACAACTGTATATTAATTATAACTGAGTATGTTAAATATATATATATAATAAACTTACCGGGGTTCAAAACAATATTCACAACTTCCATAAAATATTAGTATGTGCTATGTTAGTAGTAGCATTAAAAATATTGAACTTCACTCCAAAAAATGTGAGCTTAATCCAGAATGACTTTGTTTTATGAGTGTTTGGGATGTACTTTGTAAATCACTTTGGAAATGTATTTTGTAAATCACTTTGGATAAAAATGTCTGTTAAATGATTTCATATAAATGTAACGCCAACCTGGAGGTAGGTGATGGGCGCCAGATCTAAAGCTTTAAGCTTCCTCATCTTCTCTTTGTCTTTTCGTAGGTCTGTCTTGCACCCTATTAAGATAATGGGCACGTCACGGCAAAAATGCCTAACCTCTGGGTACCACTGTTGGGAAAAAGGGAAAAACCATTTAAAACCGAACTTCTTCATTTACATAAATACTTTTCTGGTCTTCCTTAACGTCATATTAGTGTACTGTATCTATCTTTAGGCCATGCATGCTGTGCCTTTATTTAAACAAGGCTCGGCACATTCCTCTGAACTGACATGACAAGAAGTTTCCAGAAATACTGTTTGTTTTCAGAGGTGGTCCATCTGTAATCATCTACTGTTCGGGGCAAAGTTTATCAGCCTGCAAGCGAACAGACTTTCACCTGACGAGCGGTATAGTTTCATTCAAAGCCGAAGGCAAATCACCTTTATCGTGACATTGTCGAACGACGTCGGATTGGTCACATCGTAGCAGATGAGAACAAGGTTTACTTCTTGATACGACAGAGGCCTCAAGCGATCGTAGTCCTCCTGGCCTGTCGGTAAACAGATTAGAAGGAAATGACGTAATGCTATCACACCGATGCCTGAAAACAAAGCTGCATTATGTGGAGCGTTGCTGTGGCGATGCTTCTTAACAAGTCAGAGGTGGAGACCTCTGACCATATACAGCATCTTCCTGTATGTCGCGTTTTATGAACAAAGTATTTTGACGAAGAAACGAAATGTGGTAGAAAACCACATCCTGGCTTGAACATCCTGTTCCTGAGACGCAGAGAAGGTCTGGGCAGCAGTGTGATAAGCAGCTCGATTGCTAAACTTGCAGTTCGAATTAGACAAGAAAAAAAGCATTTCGAAGAATTTATCACGGACAAATTCAGATTATATAGACGTCAGAGGTTCAGAGAGGCCAGTAAACAAATATAAATGATTATTAGATCAATACAAGAATGTGCAATGGTTGCAAAACAAGTTAAAAATGTGTCCTGTAGTTCAGAAATGTTTGAACCATGAATAAATATTAAATACTGAACCCATTTTCAATCAATTTGGTCCTTCAAAAACAACTTTAAACAAGTAATATTTTGAAATGGTGTTATGGTTTAAAAATAACTTTTCATTTAAATATACTTATAAAAATATTAATGTGATGCAAAGCTGAATTTTCAGTGTCACTTAAAAAAAATTGCTGCTTAATTTAGATTTTTTTTAATGATGAAAGTTCAAAAGAAAAAAATACATACATAATTTATATATATAACATTATAAATGTCTATACTGTCACTTTTGATCAGTTTAATATATCCTTGCTAAATAAATACTCACTTCATCAAAAAATTAATAAATCCTATCAACCCCAAGGTTTTAAACAATAGTATAACATGGCAATTAAAGTACTCAAGTTAAATAATTATTTAAATAATTAACATTTTAGACACATGCACTATTCATCCACAAATAACAACTCCTTTAAAAATGTAGTATTGGCTTTTAGCATCTTGCACCACATCGGCAGACATATTCTGCTCCATTAAAGCTTAAAAACTGGAGGGTGATGCTTACAATAAGAATATTTCACAATAGCTAACGTGTCATTTATTTCAAATAAATACCTTAATATACTGTAAATAATGTACAGAGCATGTTATTGGATGTCAACAACTGAGGACAAAAGTTTTGCAGAATATTTCTAATTGAATTTGAATCTTTAGATAAACACGCAGTGCTCGAAGTGTGTCCCGACCTCAGGGATGTCAGCTATGAAAACTATTACTAATGGCCTCACACCCATTTCACTCAACATTCCTGCCTACATATTTAATCAATGAAGCTTGTAACTACGGGGCGTTTGGAGTCTGAGGTGTGTCTGGCGTCTCAGATGCTTACCTGCCGTATCGTACAGATTCAGCTGAATGTCTTTCCCTCCATAGGATACAGTGGTGACATATTTGTCGAACACAGACGGAGCATATTTCTGTTGAACACCAATATACAATCAGTTAAATACAGGGGCACGCTTGATGACATAAAAAGCTCAAGTTTCTATAAGACCATCAAGGCGTAGGCAGAAACTAAAACTGCTGTCTTAAGAGTGGAAAAACTTGCTGAGGATGTTGTGCAAATGACTGTTATACATTTTGCAATGTTTCCTTTTCATGAAAAAAATGGTAACTAGCGAAGCTGAAGTAAAATGGTAACTAGCGAAGCTGAAGTAAATCTGGTTTACAAAAAAACTGACGAGCGTCAAGTCAAGCAAGATGGAATTGCCATCTTGAGCTTCGTCGCCGTCTGAAAGCTTACCTCTGGGAAATCTCCTTTGGCGTACACCATAAGCAGAGACGTTTTCCCACAACCCCCGTCCCCGACGATCACAATTTTGAGAGAATCGGTTTGAGTGCCATTGCCGGCCACAGAGCCGTTCTGTGTCATGTCCTCTCGCGGGCCGCACCGGCCGGGTCGGTTCCTCCAACAGGTGCCCAAGTGCACAGAAGCGTCAGGTCAATTCATTGGTGAGCAGACTAACGCTCTGCCAGGTGAGCATGCTGCTATCCGGTCTCGGCTTCCTCCTCCTCTTGCCTTTTTTTTTTTTTCTTTTCAAACCATGTGACTGTTTTCGGGAACCCCAGCAGAGCAGAGCGTGCGACTGTAACGGAGGCTGTTAGACGCGTGTGACTCTTTCCTGTGGCTGCCCGCACACGGTCTGCTCCATCACTAGGCGGGGAACTGAAGGCACTCCCTGCAGCCGGTCAGGAGAGTTTACTTCCTAACAGCATGTCAACTCAGACGGGCCATTGAAAATCTTCTCACATTTCTCACATTCTCAGTCTGCTGAGGGTGGAGCTCTGAATGATACGCTTAGGATGATGTTACAAAAAACATAATTGCACTGATTATATTGATAATTAAGTGAATTATATAAGTGACTTTGTTACTAATAACAATTACATAACTAAAAGTCTTATTATTTGTATTACTAAGAAACTAAAAGTCTTATTATTTGTATTACTAAGAGACTAAAAGTGTTATTTTAGTATCATTCAGATTCATTTTCTTGTATTTTCTGTTTTTATTTTTTTTTTTTTTTGCCTTTAATGTTATTATTATTATTATTATTTTACTATATATTTTTAATTATTATTTTTTTATGTCTTTGGTTTGGAAAAATGCTGCTTCGTTAAATAGCTGAAATATTGCTGCACATTTTAAAATTTAGTTTAGTAAATTTTTTATATTTCAGTTTTAGTTTTTAGGTGTTAATCAATCTGCCCATTACAACATCAAAACATAAATGAGTGAACGGATGTATACAAACATTAATTCAAAAATACTTACTCTTTAAAAATGATTTGCCTGAACATTAGTAAGAATTATTCAAATATTAAAAAGCATAGATTTACTAATGTCAGACGCAAAACGATTCAGCTCGAATTCCCACTTTAAAAGAGATTTTCATGTTTCAAGATGAACCTGTGAGGCAATTGTGAATCACGGCTCAGTGCATCATGGGAAGTTTGGTAAGCCCCTCAATTTTTACACTTTATTTGTGTGTGTGTATATTTGGTTATGGATGCTGAACGGTCAAAATAGCATTGCGGTTGTGTTAAAATGCATATAGTATAAATATATAGCTTTTTTTTTTTAAATTATGAGTAGCCTACAAAATAAACACTACATAAAAGAACATATCAAGCCCTGTATCTCTTAAGATGGTACTTAACCAATCTGCTGAACAGTGACAATTTTAATGAAAATGTATATTTTAATGCAACGAGAAACCGTGCAGCACCAGCTAAAGGCCGTTCAACGTACAACAAACCTTTAATTTATTTTAACAACGGCCAATAGGTGTCAGTTAACGCATCCCTCACACGGTCTCAGCCAATGAGAAGCTAGAAAAAAGGTTGTTGTTTTCGCCTCTCACTTCTCACAGATAGGAGGCGTCTTATAGTGACCGTCTCTGTTCACAGACCTGCGAGCATTTGCTGGTTCCGAACACGGCAAGGGACAGAAACAGCAAAAATTAATTTTATAAGCCCAATATGTTCGGGTTTTTGCGGTGTCCATACAACAAAGGGCGTTGATATCCATTAATGAAGGACAAAGGCGGCCTACATCTCCAGCAAAAAAACGGACGTGCCTGTTTTTCGCCATATGGGCCCGTTTGGTTCGGTTATAAATCAGTTCACACACAGCCAAACGTAATAAAAACGTAAATGAACGTTACAACAAACCGGCAGCTTCGTTTCGAGGAAACAGCTGAGGAAACAAAGTGTCAAAAACCACAAGACTACATTTATATTTAAAATAGTTATATTTATTGCAGCACAAAAGCAGCTAATTTAGCGCAACGTCTTTGTATGCATACTTACCATATTGTTAAACGTTACAATGAACTTCAACGAGAAAGAAAAAGGTTTAAAGTGAACGCAACTAAAATAATTGCACATGATGAGAAAGGCAGACGCGAACCGTCGTCAGGATCAGTTGAGTATTTCCTCAGTTTTCTTGTGGAAAATTAGACTGGCATTAAAAATGCACATTACAGGCGATCTACACACATTGCTAGCCATCCTCCACAAAAATATAAAATATGCAAAATAGTACATATAAAAGAGTGCGTCAAAAACGTCCTTTCAAGACCTACAAAAAACAGTTAACAGCACATATGATTAATTGCGTAGATGAACGTCGAAATTTGTCGAGGATCCACTCCAGCTGTCCAGAGCACCAACGAAGCTTTACGCGCACGTCTGCATGTATCAGGTAACAAACCAAAAAAAATTAAATAGAAAAATAAATATGTACATAAAAGAAGGTGTCGACTGAGATCTTTTTTCTGCCCTTCTATCCTGCCGTTAGAAACAGCTTGCGTTCGCAGGTTACGAAGATAAAGAGGATTTTCCTAATTAAACACACGAGTGCCATAAAATGGCCTCATGACCCACTTCAGCCTTGGGCGACAGGAAACGATGTGGTCAGCACGTCTTCAGTCCTTTTTTTTCCCTGAAATATTCGGACATCAGTCCTACTTTAGACTATGGCAGAGAGACAAACTTGTATTGGTGTGCATGCAATAACAAGCGTGAATCCTAAAAAAAAAAAAAAAAAGAAAAAGAAAAAGAAGCGAAAGACAGATGGCGCGTTCCCTTGCGCAATACCGTTCTGGTTGATAAATTGGAACTGGCGCGTCGCCCCAAACGCACGTAAAGAAAGGGAAAGAGAGAAAGGAGGAGAAAAAAAAAAAAAAAAAAAAACACAAAAGACGACGACCAAATTCCAATGTTGAGATGCTGCCTGGGTTATATAAATATGTCCGTTCTCTACACGTTTATAGAGATGTGGATTAAACTAGAAATAACTAAAAAAAAAATTACATAGCCATAAATTGTGCAAAACACGACAATCTGCATACCACATACCGGTATGTGTTGCAACTGTATGACATATTCAGCAGAAGACCTGAGAAACCTAAGTAGTGCGCAATCCTGCATGCATCACGTCAAATTATCCTCTCAATGGCTGGCGAATAAACTGCACCGAATGTTCTTGAAAGGGGGACGAGAGAGAGCACAGAGGACTGGATATTCCCTTTGTACTTGCTGATTGAAATGCCACACAGTGTTTGAGAGTCTTTCTCCGACCTTAAATGGTTCGGTGGGTGCAGTCACATCCCGGACCCGTGGCATGCGTCCAAACTCTCAGATTACTGCTGTGTGTATGTTTCAGTGCCACAGGGTTTCCAGAGCTTTTGCGCAGCGGCGTCGAGGGCGCGTTTCACGCGCGAGGCATTACTGCGAGTTTTGTGCAATATCCTCACTTTTCAAACGGCGAGCCCCTCTGACCGCGTCTTGTCATTTTGTGTTTGCAATGATTGCCACGTACAAAAAAGGCAGCATCGGTTGAAAGAGCGAGCGACAGCCTCGCCCATAAATGGCGCGGGCGGCAGCCTTTCTTTTCCACAAAGATGTCCTTGTGAAGACGCCATGTTGAAAATGAGAACAGCAGAGAAGCCATTAAACAACAGGCTATTTCTGAGGTCGCTTTGGACATGGGTCAGCAATGAAAGGTGTCTATAATAATCATTTTTACACCTTTATCTCTTTTTTCTTACATTTATAATAAACCCCCACATAACAAAATATATACTTGTATGTTTAAAATAAGTTTGAAATATACATTTAATGTTACCCGTTATAAAAACGACAGAATATTTCCACGTTATATTGCTCAAATAAGGTCGTATAAACCATTACCTCGGCAAAGATTTGTTTCTGTCTTCTGAATGATGAAGAGCGAGTGAGTTTCTCTTGTCATTCTGTCTTCAGGAAGAGAAAGAGAGGGATTGTTTGCATATTGCAATATCTAAAAGTGCCTCAAGATTTCCAGCAGCTCCACTCGTTGGAGACTGCGCAGATAGGTGTGTTAAATGGCGAATTATGTCGAAAAACGACGGCAGAAAAATGGTTATTGTCGTTTTCTTCCTTTTAGGCGTTGCAACCCAACCCCCTCTTTAAAGCCAGTGTTAAAGGATCCGAAGATGGGAATGAAAACGTTCCTGTTTCTTCATCGTTTAGGCCTGATAGAATTATTTCAACAAAATGTTAAGGTAAATATCTCTGTTAGTGTTTTGATTAATTATGAATGTTTAGAGAGGCGTATTTTTATACATTATATCTATGAAGCACGCTGTTATGAAACTAATAGTGTTATGAAATTAAAGTGTGCCCTTGGCGCAAGGTCAGATATACAGTGAGTGTTCACTTACTGAAAATACCAGTTGAAAAAAAAAAAAAAAAAAAAAAGGGATTTCTACTCCATAGTAAAACCAGGAATACACGGTTCCCAATAGAAATTTCATGAAAGGGAATTCCACATTTCTTTAAACATCATTTTACTTCTAAAAAAAATAGCTTTGTTACCAGTACTGCTGTAGGTTTTTTTTTTTTTTTTTTTTTTTAAAGTGAGGCGCAACCAGGATGAGCATTAAAACAACCACAAACCCTATCAATCGTACCTGTGATTCAGCATTTTTGCAAAAGGCCAATCGTCCTTTTTCTCTATGGCCTGCCTTGTTTGCTGAAATGTGAGAAGCAATCAATTTAAATGGATATAAAAAAAAAACAACAAAAAACAAAAACACAGCATGCAACTGAATGTTCTGAAGACAAAAGCTTTGCCTAAAACTAATGACACTTAGTGAGCACTAAAAAGAAATAAAAATTCAGCCAGTTTACATAAAATGCCTCAGTTTAATTAGCAATAAAACATTTATTCTGCAGCTAAATAAGCAAAGACAATGAAGATAAACTTACTTATTGATTAATGCTTGGCCCTGAACAAGGCAGGGCCTTAAAGCAGTTGGTAATTTTCATGTGTTTTTTTCTTTCTCTCTCTCTCTCTTTTTACAGTCTAGTTAGAAATAATATAAACAAATACAAAATGTTTATTCAGTAGCATTTTACTAAAGAATAAAATGCTGTTATATGGGTGTGCCATGACCTAGTTTGCTGGGACAAAGATGGTTTCCAGGAAGAGAAAAAAAGTTTAAAAATGTCAAAGGGATATCATCCAACATTTCATCTTCCTTCTTCTCAGATCCTGTAAACAGAAACATTGTATGTATTAAATAGTCCATAAAAGGCTGATGAAATCAAGATTTAGATCCCTTTAGGAACAAAGGAAACCCATTTTGGCCATTGAGTCCCAATGTAGGAGAAAATGGCTGCGCCTGCATTCAGCCTTCTTTCTGCTCTCTGTAGGAAGAACTGAAGGCTGTGCTTCTAATAGCTGAATCTACCATGGTGCTTCACTCTGATTGGCTAGAGAGGGAACTGCTGTTAACCAGCCAATTGCCCAAGCACCGCAGAATATCAAACAATGTTGGGAATGGTGGAATGGATTGATACATGTATAACACCTACTATAAGTACATGACATATAAACTAACGTTAGACGCTTAACGCAATAATCAACACTTTATTATTTTTTTTTTTTGTTGTTGTTTATATAAGGCAAACCCTAGACAAAGTTCATTTTACGTGCACATTACGTGCAAGGCTCGAGATGCATTCCGGAATAAACGTTTAAATGAAAAATAAAACCGCAGTTCGTTTCGAAACCAAATCATTTGGGCTTTCAGCGCGTGTCCCAATTCAGTTTTAACAACCTTCCCCAGCGTTGCTCCTCCATGTCCATCTTGTATTTAGCGTCCACGTAAATCTATCGCGCAGATTCAACGCGTTCAAAACGCCCGCTTTCCCGCGACTAGTTCAACGTATTTCCACTTCACACTCGTTAATCGCGCACAAGTCGGTTTGTACGCGTTTTTGGGAGCCTGGCGAAAAATACCGCTTTAGCCTAACGATTAAAAACAATAAATCGAAAGTGCCTGTCGAATGTGCCGGAAGGTTGAGATAGTGGTGTATTGTGGGAGAGACAGAAACCCCAGACTATAGAGGCACACAATATGTGTTGGCTCGCAAAAAGGAGGCAGTATCTTTAAAATCATGTAATGTGATCGGCGAAACGTTCAAGATCTAGCCGTTTTATATTAAACTACTCGATCGGGCGCAAAATGTCCAGACCTGGAGAAAGAAATAAGCTAAATGAAGATCACGGTAGAAGACAGAGTTCAAGTAAGCTTTCTGTTTTTTCTTCCTCTGTAATGTCTGTTTCGGGCATCGCTTCAAACCCCCCATTTTCTACAACGTACTGTTTGTGTGCAAATATCAATCTTTGCCATGTCTGGATTGTGAAGCGTACTTTCTGTTTTTGCCATCTCTTCGTTAGGTTTGGCGAACGGAATGGAGAACAGCCATCCTATCTGCAGTTCGGGAGAGAAACGAAGTCATCATTGGAGAAGTTACAAGTTGATTATTGACCCGGCGTTGAAAAAGGGATCGCACAAACTGTATCGCTACGATGGACAGAACTTCAGCGTGCCGGTGAGCGAAACGAGCCGTCGCTACGGATACATCGACCCCGCGTATCGTGGCGCTGAATGGACACGATATCGGTCGCGTTGTAAACACCTGACACAGCACATCAAAGAGTTTCAACGTTGCCAAACTTTCGCGACCGAACGCTCGTTTTAGAACCAAACCAGCGGGAGACGAGCCCTGCTTGTTCCGCGCTCGTTCTGGTGACAGCGACGTGCACGGTTCGGCCGTGTAAAGTACGCTACCTCGCGTAAAGTGTTTATAAATGTGTTTTTGTTTGCAGAACCCAGGCATGCCGCCCGTGGACATCGTCCGAGACCCGAGAATCGGTCGTATGTGGACTAAGTACAAGGAGACTGATCTCCCGGTTCCTAAATTTAAGGTACGTTAGTTAGTTCAGTCAGTCACACCCCCCTGACACATGTGTGCGTTTGTCTTGAGTGTTTTTTTTTAAGCGTCCGACTGCAGCACGTTTGAAATCCACTGAACGCTTTACACATCCGTGTCGCTTGCTTTTGAATTCAAAACGAGCGATTTAACGGTCCGCTTTCAGCTATACTATAGACACGTGCTTTCATTCAAAACGTCCGGGACGTGAGGTGACGTTTTGAGCGGCTTCAGACAGACGTTCCGTTTCAAAGAACCGCTTTCTTTCCCTCAGATCGATGAGTGTTACATCGGTCGAGTGCCTCCGAAGGAGGTCACGTTCGCCAAACTCAACGACAACGTCCGAGAGGGATTCCTCACCGACATGTGCAAGAAGTTCGGCGACATCGAGGAGGTGGAAATTTTGTACAACCCGAAGAACAAAAAGCATCTCGGAATTGCTAAAGTCGTATTCGGAACCGTCAAGGCGGCGAAGGATGCCGTCCAGAACTTGCACAACACGTCTGTCATGGGCAACATCATCCACGTGGAGCTGGACCCTAAAGGTGAGCGTTAAAATATTAAAGCGGACGTTTACGGCTTTTATGTCACCGGAGGAATGCTGTCTGACAGAAGTACACCAAAGTGCTACCTGTGTTTGTGCATTTGAATACATTGTTTGTGACATGCAGTCACGTGCGAAAATTTACGTTGGTTGCTTGGTAACCGCTAAACGGCAAGTCAGCGGCTGAGGGATTAACTGATGTGTTTGCTTTGAAGTTTTACGTGAAACGGGAGCTTTTTGGCTGTTAATTCGACATTTGGTTGTAGTTTGAAGCAACATAGCAGCTGGTTAACCTTTATAAATTATATACCTTATATATGTGTGTTTTAGAAATAAAGGAGGTAGTTAAAGCACGACTTAAACATAATTGTGACACAAATGAAAGTGTTGGTAATGTTAAACCTTTCGTTTGGACTGTTTACTGAAGGACAAGCAGACTGAATCGTCATTAACTTTGTAAAAGTGAGATCCTGAAAGCAGGATGACAGCTGTATTGGGTCTCCCCTCTCTTAAAGAGACAGTACCGTTTCATCTGTTATCGTCAGTGGCATTCATGCATTGAATGTATTATTGTCATTTTCTTATTTGATGTGTAAATATAGATGATGTCTATGTATATAAACGGATGCGTATATACACACACACGCTTTATATATATATAACATTTTAAAATTGTAATTTGTAGTAATTTTTAATAATATTTAAGTGAGATTACTAGCCAATAGTATTTGGCAAAGCACATTTTAGTTGTCATTTACACAGAAATTAATTTTTCTGTTATTTTTGTGTGACAACAACAAATGCTTAATATGTGCTAAAACTAAAAGTGTAACAAAATAAAATAGTTGACAAAAGCAAATTCCTGTTAAGATTTACAATGAAGTTAGTTTTTGTTTTTGTTATATTATAATGTTCTAATATCAATAGCTTAATATGTACTGAAACTGAAAACAGAAAATAACAACAAAAGTAAGTTGTTGTATAATGTAATGCTTGCAAATTGCAATTGCATAGTTTTTTTTTTTTTCTTAGATTGTAAATGCATCTAATAGATAAAATATGTGTTTTCCTTTAGATGTAGTCCACATTGTATGCCACTAATCTTGTTCATCTGTTCAGGTGAAAATCGCCAAAGGTACCTCCAGCGTCTGATCAATGGAAGTTATACTCCACTCACTCTTCCAGTTGGTGGTGAAGAGGCCTGTGAAGTTTCACCACGCAGCTTAGCTGAAGCCCTGCTGGTAAAAACCAAACCAAATTATGCTACTACATGTAACTCTATTTATAGAAAGAATCAGAAGACATAAAATTGTACTACAAAACAAAAGAGTTAAAGAATCTTTTTTTGTTTACAGCTGTATGGAAAAAGCCAATATCAAAGTAGCTTTAGGCAGCTGGATTTATTTTATCAAATTGGTTTGTTCAGAGTGGTTGAAAAACAATTGAATGATTCAGAACAGATTTTCTTTTACCACAAATGCTCATATTATGCATTTTAAAAAAACACACAGTTTATTACTTTTGTTGTTTTGTTTTAATAACATGCTGTAGTTTTTAGCTTTTTATAATATTGTGTCATGACAAGTGAATCAGTTTTAATTTTAACCTATTAGTTAACACATCATTTTAATATAAAAGGTGTTTTACACCAGCACACTGTATAAATGCTCTCCCTCTCCAGCAGAAAACTCTTTATCTCTAATCCAGTTTATCAGTTCAGCAGGTGGTTAAATGGACACGGACTGAAATGCACATAATAACTGCTACCAGCAGAGAGCTGCACGCTATTACAACATGAACTTTGCCCAGTCCCCCTTCAGTTATGAGCATTATCACAGTGGGGCCATATGAAAACAGAGAGTGCCGTTAACTAATATTTATACAATGTATTTGATGAGCAAGTTAATTGTTAATGCCTAAAAAGGCCAAACATTTTGTTTATGAAATGTTTGTATTGTGAAATTCTGAAATGTGTTTAAGCTGGTCATGCTTTTGTGTCTACAGCCCTTGCGAAGACTTTCCGAAGGCAACTCTTCTGCAGTCGGAGGCACAGCCACGCCGGGCGGCACCAACACCCCCTTGTCCCTGGATACGGCCTACTCCAGCCTAAGGCAGGATACGCCCCAGTCCCAGGGTACCCCACACACCCCGCGTCCGTCGGGCACCCCGTTCTCTCAGGACTCCAGTTACTCCAGCAGGCAGGGCACTCCGGGGTTCCAGTCAAACCGTGCTGAATCCTCGGGGGGCTACAAGTCGAGACGGCATGAAACCAAATTCCAGGATGCCTATAACCGGAGACCGGAAAGGCATTACGTCCACGGTACGGGAGGAGGGCCGCATCGTGGCAATGCAGAGCAGCCCCCCAATTTTAAGCAACATCAACCCCCCGAGCCCCCGTCGCCTGCTTTTGCACACACGCCGCCTCCACCAGCCAGTGCAAATTTCAAGAATGCTTTCTCTCCTTATCAGCCCCCGATGCCCCCAGTGTACCCTCACACAGAGCCCTCCTTCCACCAGCCTGTTCAACGGGAAGTGGATTATAGGAGACCACCTCAAGCCCCGCCACCCCCGAGCACCGACTTTATGCCCGTCAGAGACAGGCCTGCGACGCCGCCGATCCCCGAACCACCACCCCCTGCTCCAGAAACCCAACCAGCCACGCCTCCCCCCTCCACGCCGGAGCCCCAAGACTCCACGCCGACCCAGGACTCTGAGCGCAACAGCTTGGACTCGCGCATAGAAATGCTTCTGAAGCCCTTCTTGAACGAGCGAGGAGACTCGGATGCCGAGGTTCGTATGGATGGCAGTCCGATCTCCTCCTCGTCCTCTCAGCTCTCCCCTATTCCACCCCAGCGACCCTCGCGGCCTGCAAGCACCGGCCTGGAGGACATCAGCCCAACGCCGCTTCCCGATTCGGACGATGATGAGCCTATTCATGGTACTGCTTCCCTGTTGACAAACTCTAGGTCCATGTCGCCCTCCAACATGCACAGTAAAAGCGGCGCGGGGGAACCACGGACGCCCGTTGACAAAATGGACACGGTAAGACCTAATATATGATCTCTCTTTGCTGACCTTTACAATCAAGTGTCAAGTTATTTATATAATACAGATTGTATAAAGACACTTCAAAAGTAATAAACCAAAAAGTAATAGTATAAAGGTTGCAGAGTTCTCTATATATCACTTTAGCTGGAAAGCAATTCTAAATAACACACAACAGTGTCCTTATTCAGTTCAATTTAGTTTAGCGTTCATTCAGTTTGGTTAACTTTGCAGCTGCACAAACAGTTCTTCTCAAGTGTCCCCTTTTTAAAGTATTGATTTAGTTTTTTTCAGATAGAATGAACTGATATGTAGGCCTTTCAGTTTTGAAACGGATTAAATATATATTTGACATTTTTGAAGCAAATTGTTATATGCCGTGTTGTAAGGTATAGCCTTGGAAATTGATTTAGTGTAGTCTGCTACTTTTTGCAATTACTTTGTAATGTATCGAAATATTCAAAGGCATCTGATGGGGTATTAAATATTATATTATGAGTCGCTGTATGGAGGGTTTCAGGACCCAGAAGAAATGTGAGAGGCAACCGCACTCATATTCCTTTAGACAGGCCCTTTACTTTCCCTTTTGTTTCATATTTAGCAGTAGAAGAAATGGTGCAATCTGAATGCAGAAACATGTTTTTGAATCTTTTTTTTTTTCTTTTTTTTTTCTATACTTAACATAGACCTCAGTGTGCAGTGATTTGTAGGGCTTATTTAAACCCATAGGTATTGCCAGGAGACTTCTTGGCATCACTGCTTATTTCTGTTTGCTTGAGATTTTGGAACTCAACTCTTTGTGACATTTTCAGCAGCTTGAAAAATAGAAAGGTTAGCCTGGCACAGTTTAAGTCCTACATGTTAATCTTTACCAAATAGGCTTTCCAAAGAAAAATTTGAAAATATTGGGCAGTAAGTACATAAATGTTCAGTGACTAATAAATAAGGCTCCCTCTTGTAAATGAACTTGTTTGCATTACAGCCCCTAGCTCTGTATGGCAAACCCATGAAATATGATCCTGCCGTGAATGCCACCTATGTGCAACACGCTTTCACTTCCTTTTACACGCAGTTCGACTCGAGAAACAATGAACAGCCGTTAGCTTACTTTTGTGTTTTACTTCCTGCTTAAAAGCTGGACCATCAGGATAGTGCTGTTCTTACTAAATTCTCCAAAACCATCATTTAACTAGGGCTGTATTACATTAAGTCTTTGGATTCCTACATTCAAACTACTTACAATGATTGATTCAAAAGAACAGTCGTTGTTGTTATTGTTATTGCTTAGGTTTAGTGTTTTAAATACAAAAAAATTAATTCTGGTGCATAATTTGTGCTGTAAACATATTTTGTTGAGCAATATGATAATGCTTTTCTAGGTGATCTGTTTTATGATTTCAGTTTTATTGAAAAAGGGGGCCTTTTGCACTGGCACTGGTCTTGCACACTTTTAAGATTATATTTATTATTGGAAAATTATTAAAAACAGTGTTTACTGAACTTCAACTCAAGTCAGCTTAAGTAAATAAAACATTTTAGTATTTGAATTAATGGTAGATTTAAGACGTAAATTTAGAAAGACATTTTGAAAAATCTTAAAATAAATAATTTTTACAAACACTAAAGCTGGAATCATTAAAGATAATACATGAAATGTAATTAAATAAACTTGATGATAAATAAAAAGCACAAAATTATTGTAACTTCAATTTCAAAACATTCATAATTATGCGAACAGTATTAAAATAACAATATAACTTAATAATAACAATATAACTTATAACGTGTTGGGCCGGATTCGCAAAACATTCTTAAGATATTTGTTCTTAACTGTCATTTTCTTATTTTCTATGGGTAAAATATGGCCCGTATCCATATTCTTAAGAACATCTCTAAGAACTTGAGAACATTCTTAGGAACTTCATGGAATTTCTTAAAAGATTTCTTAGCTCATTTAAGGAATAGAAAATATGAAATTGATCTTTTCATACTTGCTCTATTTGAGTTGTTAAACTAAAGGTAGTATTGGCAAAATAAATAGTGTTCACCAGCTTAGCTTTGTAAACTACTTGTTTGTGCTCTCTAATACAACAGATGTTTTGTTTGGTTTTTTTTTAAATAAATGCAGGGCCAGTCATCAGGTGAAGACATGGAGATTTCCGATGATGAGATGCCTGGCACACCGATCGCTAGCGGGGACTGTGCCAAAAACATTGTGGTTAACTCTGCAATGTCTCCGATGCAGACTATTCCCATGCCTCCACCAGGGTTCCCCCCACTGCCCCATCCACAAGCTGGCTTCCCGCTGCCACCCCCTCCTCTTCCAACTGTACCGCACCTGGCTGGCCCCCATCCAATGCTACACACGTTGCACCCTTATCCCCCTGGCATGATGCCCATTATGCAGATGGACCTGATGAGCTCCTTACCACAGTGGGGCAGCGTTCACATGTCTTTCCAGATGCAAACTCAGATGTTAAGTCGCATGGCGCAGAGTCAGCGGCCGTATCCTTACCCTCACTTCATCAGCGGGGCTGCTGCAAGTGCCGGTGCTGCTGCCGCCGCCGCAGTCATGCAGTTTGGGGGCCCATATGCGCCTCTGTCTATTGTTGGTGCACCAGCAGGCACTGTGGGTCATGGGCAACCCTGGCCTCTACCCAACATACCCAAATTCAACCCTGCTGTTCCCCCTCCAGGCTATGAGCCTGAAAAGGAAGACCCACATAAAGCCACTGTGGATGGAGTTCTTATGGTTATCGTCAAGGAGCTGAAGGCCATCATGAAAAGAGATCTCAACCGAAAGATGGTGGAGGTGGTGGCCTTCAGAGCATTTGATGAGTGGTGGGACAAACAGGAGCGCTCGGCTAAGGTAAGTGCTATTCGACAATCCCAGGCCTGTTTTAAATGTCACATGATACCTGTTTCTGTGTATGTAAATACTTCTGGAAATTAATAATAATACATTTGCTTTCCAAGGTATTTAAGTCAAGCCAGATACAAAATCACTGTCAGGTTGATGGGTATCGTTCATAAATATTGTTGCCTTTTAAATTACTTGTTCAACACTCAAACAATTCGTCCTAAATGTTGCTAAACTGCACTGACATAATGCTAAATTAAATGCAAGAAAATCCAACTATTATATGAATGCTATTAGGCAGTGTTTGATCAAAACAATTACCGTTTATTCTATTACATTAGATTAGCTTTCAATAATAATGCTGTTCCAAAACAAATTAATATCCAGTTATTATATTTATTTGGACATGTAAATATTTTAATAATATAATAATTGCATTGTTAATATAATAAGATTGTTACATTTTCCTAAAACCTACTGGGATGAGTAATAAATTGATATTTAATCTGTTGGTGTTTTGGAGAGGGTACTCTTGCTCTAAACTAATTGTTAGCTGATTCTAAATAGGCAAATAGTTTTGGAACAACTAGTAAAAAGGAAAAAACACAGTTTAGTAAATTTCCAAACCTGAGGTCATGTAATTATACTAACAGAATTATCTCCCGTCACTGTGTTTCTGCACCTGCAGGCTACGCTTACTCCTGTGAAGACAGGTGAGGGCAAAGATGAGGTAAAAGAACGGGCTAAACCCAAAGAGACTATATCCTCTAGCTTACTGGAAAACTGGAACAAGGTAGAGGGTATGGGCTTCGAGGGAATGGGACTCGGCATAGGCCTGCGTGGTGCCATTCGATTACCATCCTTCAAGGTACCCAACTACCACCCTGTGTTTTTGTTAGTTTGCTGTTGTACTGTTATAGTTGTTCATTATCAATTGCTACTCATTTGTTTGCAGGTTAAGAGGAAACAGCCACCTGAGCCCACATCTACCAATGACAATAAAAGGGTACGACCATCCACACCTGTCGATGATGAGCTGGAGGATGAAGGTGTGTGCTTAACATACTTGCCCAGTTAATCATATTTGATCAACTGAATCTTGGACAACTTTTACCCACTGTTGGCTTTAAAGTGGCAATGCTTTCCATGATTACATGCATTGACTTGACACGGTTCATTCTCAGAGTCGGAAAGAACAGATCATCGCATGGATGGTTCTAGAACGGATGGTGGTGGTTCTTCCACCAAGCGAAGACCAGGCAGACCTATGGAGCTGGACAGCGCAGGTGAGGAGGAGGAGGAAACCTCTGGCAAAGAGGAGTCATCACTTTCAGACCATGAAGAGGAGCCAGTGGAGAATGCCTCTGAGAGGTTGTCCTCTGTCACGGTGAGCACCTATCTGCAGTACTTTTTGTTAAACGTTAAACAAGTGTTTTATTAAACGTTAAAAAGTGTAGTTAATCATGCTCTATATACAGCACCTATATAACATAAACATGCCTTCTTAGGATATGGAGGATGAGGAAGATGAAAAGAAGAGCGAATCAGACTCCAGTGAGAGTGAATCATCGGACTCATCAGATGACGGTAATGGCAAAAGGTTGATGAGTATTGTGCCCTTGGTAATTGACCTGAGGTAATGACCTTAACCTTCCCCCCTCAGAGTCTTCTAGTTCATCTTCCTCTTCCAAATCTGATTCTGATTCTTCTGGGAGCGAGAGCTCGTCTGAATACGAATCGAGTTCAGGGGAGGAAGAGGAGGAAGAAGAGGAGCAAACAGTGGCAATGGAGGATGAAGATGAAGACGATGCACAAACCTCATCAACAACCTCATCTTCCTCATCCTCGTCTTCTGAAGAGGAGGATCTTGAAGTAAAAGCTCCTAGTACCCCCACAGGACCACCACCAGAAGAGGAACTACATGACTTGGGCAGACCGGAAGCTTTAGATGAGGCAGAGATCGATCACAAACATGCTGCAGTGAGCTCAATCAAGACTGAAGTTGAAGACGTGTGGCCTCCATCTCCCAAAGGATTGCCAGGTCAGAGCCTTAATTGTTATTTAGCTTGATGTTCCTGTAGCAGTTGTGTATTCTGTGTTGAATTCTGATCCTGATTGTTTGTCATCTCTTTTAAGCTGATGAACCCGACATTGATTTGGCAGTCAGTATTCCAGTGCCCAAAGCTGAAGCCACCCTGGAGGATGTTGGTAGCTTGAGGCCACCCACCCCAACAGGTTCGTTTGCAGACAGTGATCAGGACACCCAACCAAAGATCCCTGCAGAAGACTTTCCCCGTACCCCTGGTCGTGATGGCCCGGTTCCCCTAGAATCCGAGACAGCAATCCCTCGTTCTCTTTCTACGCCCTCAATGCACCTTCCACTTCCCCCCAATCATGCCCTTGAAGCTCGATCCCTTCTGCCGCCTCCCGAAGCTTTGCCAGATATGCCTGTCCGTGGGCGGTTGCCTACGGAAGAGGACATCCCACGCACACCAGGGAGAGATCTTATGGACAGACCCCGGGGTTTAGGCAAGTCTCAGAGCACCGATACAGTTCCTGTCACACCAGGTAGCGACGCACCGCTAACAGGTAACAGCTTGAGCTCGCCGCATATTCCTGGCAGCCCTTTCTCTTACCCCGCTCAATCCCCTGTCCTCAGCGCTGGTATCCCTCGGACTCCGGGTAGAGATCTTACTTTCACCCCAGCTTTCCCTGACTCTGCTGCTTTATCTGCAAGCCTTCCCATTCACAGGAAGGCCTCGTCTGAGAGCTTAGAGGAGAAGGCTCTCTTTAAAGAGCCTCTACTCAGCGCCTCTCCCCAGGCCAGCCTACAGCCTAACAATGCAGTTTCTTCCCCATTCCCTGGTCCTCCCCTTTCTGCTGCTTCACTTCAGGAGCCACCTCTACCTCCCCAAGGCTCCTCTCCCACTTCTGTTGAGACTTCCTCTCCTGCTGCTCCAAAAGACCTTCCTGTTCCAATGATAGATGTTCCTGTGTCCTTAGATACTACTCCAAACAAGAGGAAACCTGGACGCCCCAAGTCTAAAAAGGTGTCAACCCCTTCAGATTCTGAAGAGCCTCCAGCGCCAATGGTGGCCTCTTCACCTCCAGATCTACCAGTAAACGACCTGTACCCTGACCACACTTCGGAGACCTTCAAAAAAAGAGAAGATGAGGACACCACAGCATTGGAGGAAGAGGAAAACCAAACCCAGATCGTCAAACCTGAGGTGGAAGATAAGTTTACTTACATCACAGAACCTGTTCAGAAGACTCGCCGACAGAGGCGGAGCTGGCCAGAGATGTTGTTCTCCCCTGTGACATCCCCGTTTCGACCCAGCTTCCTACCTCGCTCAGATTTCGAGGAGATGACCATCTTGTATGACATTTGGAATGACGGTATTGATGAGGAGGACATCCGCTACCTTAAGATAACTTACGACAAGATGCTGCAGCAAGACAATGGCAACGACTGGCTCAACGACACCCTCTGGGTCCATCATCCTCATATCCTTTACTGCTACAAAGTAAATGAGCAAATTAGCATTAAAAAAAAATATTCACAGAATTTTTTTTTGAAGGTCACCCAAATATTTTATATGTGCTTACCCCCAGGTTGTCGAGATGTAGGTGAATTTGTTTCTTTAGTAGAACACAAGCGCATTAAATGTCTTCTTTTGGTAACGAGACGTATTACCAAAAAATAACTGTACTGAACCACACTATGCCGTACCGTGCAGTGGAAAAGCGCCATTAGTTATTTTTGAAATTTAGTTTGGCACCACTTAGACATGTGCCAGTATTCTATAATGCAATATATCATGATAATTAATATGCATGGTATTGTTATCAAAATACAGAAAATAACTATTTTATTAAAATAGAATAGAAAAAAAATCTGATTTTTTTTTAAATATGTGCACTCTGATGTAAACAAGTACGGATGAGATGCACACAATTACTCTCTGACAGACTGAGCAACTTAGCTGTAACCCCAGAAATGGCATCAACAAAGCAGCTGCTACTTTATTTAAATTTGAATGGATTTTTGTTTTTGCAGTAGTGTTCATCACAGCGCCAAATACTTTAATATTTAGTCCCAGTATATTTTTTTATTCTTTATTCTGTCACACTTTACATAAGGGCTTCATTATTTAACATTTAACAAACTCCCAATGGAGTATTATTCTAAACATTTATTAATCTTGGGTAATTTAAATATTTAATAACACATCACTATGTTAAAAACAAAGTAATTATAAACTGTTTAATGAACTTGAGCTAACATAAACTGAAATGAGTTGCATTATTTTTAACAAAAATATAAGTTCAGTAGCAAATGTAGCTTTTGTTCATGGATAATATTAATGTGTCAAACTAATGATATTTTACTATAAAGTTATACCTATTGGTCTTTTTAATTGTTTTAAACTTTTTTTTTTTATCCATTTTTGTGCATTGTCTTGTATTTAAATGTTCATATATATTTTGTTATAAGAAAAAAGAGCATTAAACCTGTTATACTGTATTATGACAATTAAATTTAAATATCGCAATAATACTGTATATCGTGATAAAAGCATTAGCAATTAATCTTAACATGAAAACATATGCCTAGTACCACTTGCTAGTATTTGCAGTCCTGTTATGTGGAAATCTATGTGTTTATATAAAGAAAGACTCCTTGACTCCTCTGAACCCACCAATGTGGGCAGCACATCAGGGCTGAAGAAGAAGCGAAAAGAAGACGGTATTCGCGACCATGTCACCGGCTGTGCCCGCAGCGAGGGCTACTACAAAATCGACAAGAAAGACAAAATGAAGTACCTGAATAGCTCACGGCTGCAGTCCGAAGAGCCTGATGTGGACACTCAGGTGGGCCTCAGTGCTAAAAAAAACTGGAGTGTATTCTCAGTCGATACTTCATTAAGCTGAATTGCTGAAGGTCGTGTTTTGGTTTTTGTTTGATTTCTCACAGGGGAAGAGTATTCCAGCACAGCCCCAAGCATCTTCTAGGGCAGGTTCAGAGCGGCGGTCAGAACAGCGCCGCCTGCTATCATCCTTTAGCTGCGACAGTGACCTCCTCAAATTCAACCAGCTCAAGGTAGGACAAGTGAACCCCAGCTATTGATATCTTGCAAAACATCACCAATCAAAATACAAGCCAAGTCCAAATCTAACAAGTCACAACTTCTCTACAGTTCCGTAAAAAGAAGATCCGGTTCTGTAAAAGCCACATCCATGACTGGGGATTGTTCGCCATGGAACCTATTGCTGCTGATGAGATGGTTATTGAATATGTCGGCCAGAATATCCGACAGGTGAGCGTAAAGCCAACCAAACTTTCAGCATCCCTGCTTGTTGGCCAGTCTGTTTGTAACTGTCTTATCTCCATCTGCAGGTTATCGCAGACATGCGAGAGAAGCGATACGAGGAAGAAGGCATCGGCAGTAGCTACATGTTCCGTGTGGATCACGATACCATTATAGACGCAACCAAATGTGGCAACTTCGCACGCTTCATCAATCACAGTTGCAATGTGAGTTTGCTTGTACGATGTCTCAACAAAAAGTCATATTAAAGGCGAAAACCATATTGATCATGTTCTGTTTTGTTTTGCAGCCAAACTGTTATGCCAAGGTCATCACTGTGGAGTCGCAGAAAAAAATCGTCATCTACTCGCGGCAGCCAATAAATGTTAACGAGGAGATCACTTACGACTACAAGTTCCCCATTGAGGACGAAAAGATACCGTGCCTCTGTGGTGCAGAGAACTGCAGGGGAACCTTGAACTAACCCCAAAGGACAGGTGAGAACTTTCTTAAAAAACATGCACTGCCCAACAACAAGCCCAGACGCCCCGTCTTCTGGATCTACAGAGGAAATAGTGGGTGAAATCCAACACATCCACTGGTTATATCGTGCAGCTAAGTGTCTGGGACTTCGTTTTTGTACTTTTTCATGATTGTTTACGAATTACAGGTGCTCTTTCAAGCATAAAAAATGAGTTTTCTACCACTCTTCCATTGACCTCTATGGAACTGGACTTATTTTTTTTCCCCCTACATTTTTGGGCACCCACTTTCTCGTCTGCCCAATTGGCACAGTTTGTCTTTACCGTGGAGCTCCTGCTCCTCCACTTCCTCTGCGGTTTGGTTATGGAGAGACCTCCCCGTCCCTGAACTCGGACACGAAACACTTTTAAGCTGCTCACGTCTGTAACACACGCACAAAATTCTTTTTTCAAGAATTTCAAAAAAGCTCTGGTCAGGTTTTTTTTGTCCTTGTCCTTGCAGCCCGACTTGTATGAAGTTTAGTTTATCGTCGGACTTCACTGTAACAAGCCCACAAGGTTTAGCATTCATCGTGACACTAACCATTGTTTGGGGAATTGGGTCAATTGTTTTCAATTTGCAGAACATTCAACAAAAGCACACCTGCTCCGGCCACAAAACAAATCAGTAGAAAAGATCCACAGCTCAGGCAAATTTACACAAAGCGAAACGCTCCTACGATTTTTCAGCCAGCGCTGCATGTGGCACCTACAGACTGAACCTTTTTTAAAGGATCAAAAGCAAAACCAACAATACACTACACTTCATTCTTTCATTTATTCAAGCCATTTTTACAACATCTCTGTGATCTCTGTGATTTGAGCGTGTCTGCTGCCCTCTAGCTTTTGTAAGATGTAAAGATGGCAGAAAGCTGCTTGTTTTCAATCAGATTCCACTTTAAAGCTGTACAGCCTAGTATTAAGTGTGCGTTTTGTCATGTCAGCTCACTATTTCAGCAGATGAACATGCAGAGGTCCAATTGGCTTCGTGCATATTTAGTCACTAGTGCTGAATTTTCTATTACGGAGCGAATCTCACCAATATGATGCTGCTATCCTGCAAATGCATGTTCCTAATTTTCTCCACCAGTTCACTTTAAGAAGCAAAATCCACTTGCACTGGTTTCAGCATGGGTTTTCATAGTATTAAGAGTTTTCTGTGAGTGCGATTACTGGTGCACAGCACTGATGCTTTTCAAAAAGCTTGCCCAGGCACCGATTCCACTAATTAATCTAAGTTGATGCACCGATGTTAAGGATATCAGACCCTGGAGTATTAGGTCCGTCAACCTGAAAACATCAGCAGTGGACCTAGCAAATCAAGTACAGAATACAGTGCCAAATTTGTACGTTAACGTGTCACATCTCCAAAGGCAAACCTTCTTCCATTTGTCTCCTCCTTGTGTGTGTGTGTGTGTGTGTGTGTGTGTTTGTACAGATTACCTAAGTTCACTGGTACATTGGGCGACCCTTTTGAGGTCCTTCTGCATTTTTCCTCAGTATTTAATCATCATAAAGCTATCATAGCCTCATTCGGCCAAAATTCCCTTTGAAAGCAGAAGACTTTCTGATCTGCATGGCATCGTGGTCACTTGCTTTTCTTTGTGATTTGGTTATGTTTATAAATGCACTAGAGGCTTCCAACCCCCATCAAGCCAAATGGCACTCACAAGACCAAGCTATGAAATGTGTCCTTTGCATTAGTTCACTCACAGGGTAAGGTCTCCCAGCTTTTTTTTTTTTTTCTTTCTTTTTAAATGTTTATATTGTACAGGATAATAATGGTTTGTATAGAGGAATGAGGCTTTTTTAATCACGATGGGGAGTGACGATGCATCGTTCTGCTTTTATGAGCGACAAATGGAGTATTTAAAATGAATATTTTTCAGGGATCATTATATGAAAAAGGGGTTGAATAGCTAATTTAAAGAAAATGATGCATCTTGTACATAAAACAGATTTGTACTTCCTTTTGAAAGATTGTTTCTTGTAGAAACGTCTTTTTTTGCCCATTTTCCTTTGGATTCTTATGTGTAAATACTTTAACTGTGAATATATAAATATAAATATATATATTTTTGTTCCTGAGGATTTGCTACAGCATCACGGCTCAGAAAGGTCTATCTGACAGCGAGTACAGAGAGCTGGTGGCAGTATTTTCAGCTTGTGTCAAGCTTTATTTTTTATTTTTGGTTGTAAATTCTATGAAAATCTGTTTGCAGTGTGGGGGAAAAGCATTATCATTCAGAAATGGCAAGGGACATTGGTGAGATTGACCTTTAGTCCCTGTCTATTTATTATACCACAAATGTATGGAAAAAAGATCATGGAAAAATAAAGGATTTTTTTTTCAACTGCCTTGTCTTGGAACTAATCTTTTAATCATGTCTCACATTTATGTAAAGTTTATTAATTTGAACGATTTCTGATGAGTTCCTGTGTATAGAGTTAGCGCGAGCGGGATTCCGAATGTGAGTTTAATTATGATTAATAACTTAGCATATTTTTGTCAGTAGGAGGTCTATAGCACACTGGGGTCTCACCATCTGCCCTACATATTGCCTTACATTACTCATAGTTCTATTCATGTTTACCCAGTAAAGACTTAAGCTAATAAATATCTAATGTCATATTTTAGAAATTGTTACCAATTAAGCCGAAGTGCAATGATTTATATGCAAGCCAGACTGACTGAAATAGCGACTGCCCTGTCAGTGAGCGGCAGAATGACCTCAGCGGCCAGATTAGCAAACCTAGTAACCTCGAAAGAGACTGAAACAAGGGCTCTTTGTGTGAGCGAGCAGTGCCCCCAGTGTCAGTAACAGGACGTGAAAGGTATGAGCACTACAACAACGCGCTTGTGTGACAGAGAGCCAGTCAAAACACACCGACAACAATGCCATTTTTATTTCAACACTTTATCATTTGTAAAAGAACACTTTGCACTTGAGTCAAACTATCGATAACTTTGCTACTGTACATCAAATAGTTTGTCTCCTGAGGTATGCGTTTTCACAGAATATCTTCACTGGTTCAAGTTTGATATATCTACATAGGTGTGCATGCTTTTATATGGTCATAAACTCCCGTTAATTATTTTTATTATTTAATCTTTCTAGTGTACCGTACATTTTAAATACCACGAAGTGGCTTTTGTGTATGACTGGAAAAAGGCTTTGAGTGATCAAGTTCAATATGAATGAGGGGAAATACGTAAAAGGGGATGTCCCGCTAAGAAAAATCACTCATCCGATAGCGGTCTGGCTATGGGGTTGTTTATACATGTGTGAACAAAATTGCTACTAAAATTCGTTTCTGCGTACAAATAAGTAGCACAGTCGTTCTTGGTGAACTACAATTAATTGCAATTCATTTTAAGGACCTTAACTAAAAATGTTCGTTCTAATGCCGGGAAAATGGCGACCAAATCAAAGAACGATAACGACGGAGGAACGTTATCGTTGGATTCACTATTTATTTCCAGCTGATAGACACGACATCCAATCGGAGTCCATTGGTGGGAACGGGCCTTAAAGATAACTAACGTTAATAATTCTACGTTTATAATAGTCGTTCAAATTCAGCTTTTTTCGAGTTGAAGCGTTCAGTTATTGACAGCCAATCATAATCCGCCATCTTTAAACAGCCACAGGATTTAAAGTGACAGACACATAATCGCAGGTCGCTTATATTCAAGAGAACGTTACCGTTCTTGTGGTAAAGGGGTCTTTAGACTGGTGGCTACCAGTGGTGCTTTCCGAGTAGTTTCCGGGTATTTGAAGTGGACTGTCGTTCTGCAGTATTCAAAAAGCTAAATGTTTAAAAGGCCAAAAAATAGACAAACTTGAAAAAGATTGAAAATGGCAAGAGGGGGAATTCCGTTGGTGAGCATCTTAGCATCTTTGGAGGCATACACAGGCCGACCGTAGGTTGGATGGATGTGTCTGTAGTTGTTCTGCAGGTGAACCTGTTTATCGGCTAATTCCTCCGTGGAATATATCCCTTTTACAAACAGCTCGAACTGTCAAAAGAAAGCAAATGTTAAAAAATACCTTTTAAGGTCTGCTAACAAGGACGCAATCTGTGAACAAGCGTGCGCCATTGCGTACGGCGTTACTGCGACTGTAACGCACCGCCATATCGCGAACATATGCTATTAAACGCATGCGTTACTTTTGCAATATACAAACATATCTGCTGCTTAATAAAATATTCACTTTTAATTTGGTAAGATTTCCTTTAAACTGCTGCTTTGCCATAAACTTAAGAGAAGAATGTTTATGCTAATACCGCTGTAGCGCCCCCTTGCAGCAACAATGAAAACACGAAAATTCAGGGTATGTAGAAGCATATTTCGGACGTCTTACCTGAGCCCATGATATATAAATGGGTACTTCATACACGGTCCACAAAACCACCTGCGAACAGGGCGGCGTTGTGAGGCTGCCGTGATAACGGTAATACTGCGTTAGGTTGTTCTCGGGTAACAGATTTATCAAAGGAAATGGTCTGATCGATTTGGTTTGTCCTACAAGAAAAGGAATTGATTTAAATTGACTTAAATTGAGACATCTGCACTTTTAAAAAAAAAAATAAATAGAAGCCATTTTCAACTATAAAAAAAAAAATCATTGTGAATTTTCATCTCACGATTGAGACTTTTATTTTCCGAATTGCAAAATTCAAAACTCATATTTCTCAATTCCAATCCATATCTCTCAATTCTCAACAAGTCTAAATTTACAACTAACAATTCAGAAAAAAGAAATGCATATCAACGAAGGCTGTTAAATCAATCACATCCAAAAGGTTTTAGTTTACATAACATATGTGTTTGAATATAAAAACGATGTATACATGTAAATATTGTGGATATGATGGATGTGGCCCAACACATTTTCCAAATGTAAGACAAATGTCAGAATTATGAAAAATTGTCTTTGTGGAACAAGGCTTAACTTTTTTCTTTGGATCAAATGAATGCACATACATTAATCCAAGTTAGCTGCCTCAACTAACCTTTGTAGGTGACAGAAGGAAGTGCATTGGAGATGGCCTGGAAATTTTCATTGTGCAAATACGTCACCTGTGGAAGAGTAATAACAATAAAAATGCAAACCTGCGGTGTAACGATACGCCACTGCTTCAGGTAAAAAAGATATCTTACATCGACGAAGACTCCAAGCACAGCAAGGCCAGTTGGGTCTTCGAGGGCGGACGTCAAATTTGGATGCGTGGATTTGATGTTGACTATGTGCATCTGCGCGCAAGCATGGACAAACATTAGGAAAAGAGTAAAAAATCATACAGCTTGTGGACAACGTGAAGCCCCAAACCTCCATAGGAAATCTCAGGCGGTCCAAGGTGTGTTCAGAACCGTTTGAAGACACGCTTCCCCAATGGAAATGCAGCTGGATGGTGCGATAGATCCCAGGAAGCCCTCCGCCACTCACCTGCATACCGTTACCCAGCTCCAGCACAACTACACACAGAGTTCCCGAGAGCACTTCAATAAAATGCAGCTCATTCCAGATCTTCGAAACGCAAATGAAGATATTTTTGATGAAATCCGAGAGCTGTCCCTCCAGCAACACAACCGAAATGATCCAAGGGTTACAGAAACGTTAAAACGTCGACACAAGTGGCTCGGCTTCAGTTTTACGACGCTACGAGAATACTTTTCTTGCGCGAAGAAAACAAAAATAACAACCATTCTCTCCCGAGGTACGCACTCCGCCATTTTAGAGAGTATCGCGACGCATACGCGCGCCGCAAAGCGTAAACAATGTTTATTAAGCAGATTATGTTCATGGACGTTGAATTTCTTCTCATGGACTCTCCAAAATGGTGTAAGACGTAACTCAGGGGAGAAGAACGGTAATGGTAAATTACGTTATTTTTATTTTCTTCTCCGAAAACAGTATTCACATAGCGTCGTAAAACGGAAGTTGTTGTCACGTGACCTGATTTGACACTGTCTATGGAGGGTCAGATAGCTTTCCGATTTCATCAAAAATATCTAAATATGTGTTTCCGAAGATGAATGAAGGTCTTACAGGATTGGAGAGACATGAGGGCGAGTAATTAATGGCAAGAATTTTCATTTTGGGGTGAACTAACCCTTTAAGGACGTTTGAGATGAAAGTGTCCAAAACATCTTTTTTAACTTTCTATCTTTCACTTACCGGAGTGACCCTGGTTTGTCAGCCACCATTGACCTTTATGAGTCAAGTTAAACCCTTCCAGATGCAGAGAGTCTAAAGACTGGTTCTTCGTCAGCGGGTGATCCAGGTTGATGGGAGAGTGGTGGCTCTCCAGAAGAGGATGGCAAGAGGGGTAGCTATCACCCCATGCATATGGATCTACCAAGAACAGTTTAATGTTGTTTCACGACACGATAATAGTAGCATTGAAAACATTTCTTTGTGCTTCTGAATGAATTCCAACAAGAACTAGAACTCACCACAGTGCTCCTCATCATAGCAGAAGTCTAAGAGAAAACAGTTTAAAAATGATATATATTTGTCAAAGGGCATCAAATCGCTAATTTCAGGCACTGAATTAAAGTGAAAAAGAAGAGCTCTGGAAACTCTTTGGAGGAGTTTTGCCCAGTGAATTTATGAATGAATCATCCGTCACTCACCATCATCATCATCACTGCGTGCCAATGAAACCACGGACATCAACATCAGCATCAGAAGCAACATCACGCTCTCGGACTGTTCCCGCTGGTCCCGCGCCACAAAAAAACACTCAATGCAAAGCAAACGGGGGTTTAAGTAGTGATCTTCTTGAATGGAGGTAGGATGTCAGGATTTTTTCTCGGACTGTGCTCATTTGAGCGTGTCGCTGCCGCTGCGCTCGTCCACAGGCTCACACAAATAACTTTTGTTGAACGAGGAACCATAGAACGAACACTGAATATACGCAGCGAACAAAGCAGGGAGAAGTTTTATTTATACATTAAAAGCAGGGACGTTTTATGTTACGTATAAAAAAAAATTTAATGCTTAACCAATATAATTAAATGTGGAAATTAATCAACGATAATATCAAGATAAATGATCAAGAATATTTCAACAACAATACTAATTACTATTAATATATAATAATAACATTAATTAAAATAACACTATTATGATTAATAATAATAAATATTAGTTCACAGAGGCTCTAAAAATGTAGGCAGATTTACACTTTTATTTTTTTAAATGAAAAGAAATGAATACTTTATTCATCAGTGATGTATTAAATTGATTAAAAGTGACAGTAAAAGGTTACAAACAAATGCTTTTCTTTTTTATAGTTTCAATTTATCAAAGCCTGAAAAAGTATAATAGTTTGCAAATATTACGGAAGACTGATCATAATAAACTTCTGAGCATCAAATCAGATCATATTAGAATTATTTCTGAAAGATCATGGGATACTGAAGACTAGAATAGTGATGCTGAGAATTCAAGTTTGCATTACAGGAATTAAAAAAAAGAAGAAAAAAAAAGTTATTTTAAATTATGTATATAAAATTTATTTACTTGGTGAACAGAACAGGCTTCTTTCAAAAACTTTTTTTTTTTTTTTTTTTAATTTTGGGGAATAACGCATGAATTTTTTTTTTTTAATGCCACATAATATATATTTTCTTTTTAAATTCAGTTGGTTTTGCCTGCTTCTGTGGTGCTCATTTTAAACCTTGGATAAAAGCATCTGTTAAATGGCTGCAAAAACATCTATATATAATATGCAAGTTCTTCTGAGACAATGCATCTCGTCACAATTGTGAAACAGTAAGTCCTTTATTTGGGAATCTTACAACTATGTCACCGATGTCTAATCTTTTAAGGAGCGAGAATTCCCAGGAGGCTTGAAGAACGGCGTTTTACATCAGAACCGAGTGCCTCCTTACACCGGGGATCCCCCTTTGGCTCACATGACATTTAAGAGCGACGGATTTCCACGACGGACCGGGAAATCTCTGAGAAGGCATTAAAAACATTCAAAGGAGTCGTTCTGGACCGCGCTCAAAAGAATCAAATAACACACGTTATGAGATCTCAAACCCACCACCGTCACCTGAAAGGAAAGAAACACAAACACGGCGGTCCTTCATGGTACAATTTATTTGGCATTTGATTAGATGTACATCTACTTCAGAGAAGAAAAAAAACGAAACAAAAGCCCTCTGACAAAAAAGAAAAAAAAAAAAAAAAAAGCAGTACATGACATAAACAAAATCATTCAAGAATAAATCGACAAAATCACCAACTGTTGCATTCTACATAAAACATTTCATGATGCTTTTTTCCTCGTCGCACCACGAAGTCTATCTAGAAGAAATCATCTACTTTTTTGTATTAAAAAAAAAAAAAAGTTTGCAAATGGGAGTCAGGGAAGAGAGTGTATCGAACCTCGATTTGGAGACGAGCGTCTGTAAGCATAGCAGAAATGAAGAGTACAACAGCAGAAGAGACGTCCTCTCTGCATGCGCAAAAGAGTAAAACATGCAACCGGAGGTCTGCTAAACATTCATGCCCACTTTTACGTTACACACGTTTAACACACACACACACACGCGAGAAACAAAAGCTGATCTTCACAGGATTGTCTGTGCTGATGAAACCCTGGAAATAAATGCAAAACAAAGACTATACAGTGACATAACATTGACCCGGATGAGAAAAATGTCTTTATCCTCTATTTTTGTTTTTGTCGCTGGTGATGGATCTTTAGAAACAGGGGTCTGCTGGCCGGCTTCACGTTAACTTTCTTTGTATTTCAGCCCAACACAGTAGGGCTGCGTGCTTTACTTGTGCAAAAACGTCTTTATCTTTGTACAAAACGCCTGATTGTCATTTAGTTCGGGCTTTTTGTTGCTTTTCCAGTCAGAAATAAATCGTATTCCCTTGTATAAAAAGCAGTGTTTGTATCGGAGAGCAACAACGCAGACCAAATCTAAATCTTTCCTTCAAGTTCGTAACTTGCGAGTACATAAATCATTAAACGGAAAAACTTTGTCCAAATGGCAAATAAGTAGTCCAAGTTGTTAAATGATGCAACAGAACAAAGTACATGTACATTAATGCGCTCATGCGTGCAAATATACGCTCACATTTACTTAGTGTCAAGTAACGAACGGTTGTTACTGTTGATTTACATCAAAATAATATTGAGAGCACGTGATTTACAGGTGCTAAAAATGATAAACAGTCTCTCTCGCTCTCTCTCACACACACACACACACACAACACACACACAGACCTTGAACGCAAACCTCATTTCAACGTAGGCAAGTCTAAACACGGAAATCCTAACTCAGGATTTCAACAAGAAGAAATATCTATTTCAAACACCATGATTTGTTTCAGCACAAGGTTTGAGATCAGTTTGAGAGGCGAAAATGAGTGACGATATTTATTACGTGGGGAAATGTTGAGCTTTGTTTTTTTGGAAAAGTTACTTTTTAATCAAATTGTGTATTAGTGACTTACTGGATGAATATATGAAGAAGTCACCAGATCATATTTCCCCATTTAAAAAGACAAAAAAAAAAAAATTATTATATTTTGCATGTTTAATGTTCCTTCCTGCCCTGCATGTCTCATTATTACAATGGAAATAATAATAATAATAATTATTATTATTATATTATTATAATATTATTATTATTATATATATATATATATATATATATATATATATATATATATATATATATATATATATATATATATATATATATATATATATATATATATATATATATATATATGAGAGAGAAAAAAAAAACTAAAACCTTTTTTCGATTATGGCCATGGACTGTGGACCACTGAATATTTCTGAAGTACTTTTGGTGCATTTAGTGAAAGTAATGATGCCAAAGGTAAAAGGTTCAACAAGCTTCTTTGCAAAATATAGTCTTATTTTTTTCTTTCGGTAAAAACAGCCAATTTCTTTACTGCTTTCATGAGACTCATCCTTTTATACTTCAATGTGACCTTGATCACACTAAAATCCATTTTTCTATGAAGTTCACCTCCCAAAAGAATCTCAAACGCTCCTGACATTCTTTTTCCAAAAACAAGGTGATGGCCTTGCACCACCATGCCACAGCAGGACGCTTAAAAATGGCTGAAACTCGTACCTCCATCTAAAAAGAATCAAATGTTTTTTTTGTTTGTTTTTGTTTTTTTTTTACTTCATTTTTTGAGTTTGTGCTACTGATCCGACAGACAAGAAAATGTAAAAACCAGACATCACAGAACTCCAGATAATAACCGCTCGTGTCCAAACGGATCCTTCCCGTAGAGATGACCACCCAAGGGTCAGTTTGGACAGAGCAGTAACGAGTCAAGGAAAAATTGCTTCTTTGTGCCAGGAAAGAGTCAGTGTGCGGGACACGATTCCAGTGAGAGAACGTCAGGTCGTCTGGATAACACCGCTGAGGCCTAAAACGTCCGTTCGTCGACCGCTTCGTTCGTTCCGAGTGTGGTGATCGCCACATGCCAGTGTAAACCTCAGAGAGAGGCGCTCTATCGGCCCTCCAAGATGGCCGACGGAGGTATTTACATGTGCAGCTCAATCTGAAAAAACGCTGAATAAAAACCCCAAACAGGCGTCTTTTCGTTCGTGTCTGAAGCCTTTGCTCTGAAAAGGAAGTCTTCCTTGAGTCTTGCATCCTCCGTCATGCATCGAAGCGCAGTCTGGACACGTCCCCTACACCACGGTGCTGAGCGAGGGCCCGCTGCAGTCCGCCGTGGAGCTCTGCGTGATGCTGCTCTCTGATTCGCTGGGGGTGTCCGGGGACACGAGCAGGGTGCTGCTGTCGATGGAGTCCTCGCGCTCCTCCAGGGGCGGCGGCGGCGCCGGGGCGGGCAGCGGCGGCTCGGGGAAGTCCCTCTGGAGAGAGTCGGCCGGGCCACTCATGTGACCAGACGCCAGTGGAACCCCGGTCCGTCCTGAGCGGAGAACAGGAAGTGAGCGAAGGGTCAAACTAAACGGCTGTGCAGTGTTAAACTTTCACTGAATGACATAAAACTAAACACAAGCATTAGATGAAAACCAAGCATGCAAGGAAATGTAAAATTACAAAAACACCAAAAGTTATATATATATATATTAATCTTTGTGAACACATACTGAGGTCCATGTAGAGGATGCTGTCTGGGTTGATGGAGGCCTCATATGAAGGAGGAGGGTCATCGGGGTGGTGGATATCTGGGTATTTGTAAGCAGCATAAGGGGGCGGAGGCTCCTGGAAGTGGAACGCGCCACCTTCACCATCATCAGAGAGGTGCAGAGGCGTCAGGCCCGTCCCGAACGCATCCGGCCCGTAGTCAAAGCCAGGCACCCGCCGACCCAGATTAAAATGATGCACTGTGAAAGAGAGAGAGAGGATTCACAAACAGCACTTTAACACGTGCACGTAATCAGACGATCACACGGGGCCGTACGATTTCCTCCGATGAGGGTCTCGATGCGTTCCCGCCGGCGCTGTCTCAGTCTGTGCACCATGAAGAGCAGCAGAGAGAGGATGAGGAAGGAAGAGATGCAGCTGACGATGAGCCGCATGCCGCTGGCCATAGAGTCAAACAGACTGCTGCCGTCTGAAACAAACAACACTAGTGAGACTCACCACAATTTGTTGTGCATTTACACATACTGCTGACGTGCTAAAACTGAAATAATATATTAAAACACATAGAAATGCATTAAAAATAAAGACGAAAATGGTCAATTTGAAGCATCATTACAGAAATGATTAAATACATTACAGAAATGTAAACTAAAAGCAGAAGTTTTGAATAAAAAAAAAAAAAATTAAATAAGCAATGTTGAATGAACGTAAAACAGTAAATAGAAATAAAAAAGTTGGGGTTTTTTTCTAAAGGAGTTACATTGTACTTTCAGCACATTCTGCCGTCCAAATAATCAAAGAAACAAAAACACTGTGCTAAAATGTCACAAAAAAAAAAAGATAGTTTGCCACTTCAAAGATTTTAGCTTTGCAGTAAGATAAAGCATATTAGCTCCACCTAGTGGTGAGACCCTGAAACAAAACAAAAAAACAAAAAAAACAATCCTAAGGGAAATTAAAATTAAGATTTATTTATCTGAAAAAAATAAACTTTCCATTGACGTGTGGTTTGTTGGGATAGGTCTATATTTGAGACACAACAATTTGCAAATCTGGAATCAGAGGATAAAAAAAAAAATAATAATAATAAAAATAAATCGAAATACTGAGAAAATCTCCTTTAAAGTTGTCCAAATAAAGTCCTTAGCAATGAATATTACTAATAAAAATTAAAGTGTTTTTATAACCAAATATCTTCAAGGAACATGATCTCTACTTAATATCATAATGATTTTTAGCATAAAAGGAGAATCTTTAATGTCGACCCATTCAATCTATAGCTACAATTAAACCCATGACTGGTTTTGTGGTCCAAAAAATAAATAAATAAAAAACACACATGGTGCAGATGTAAATACAAATCAGTCCCCCAATCTTCAGCTGTAAGACAGGTATTACGTTCAAGAAGAGGCAGTGACCGTACCGGGATCCAAGCAGGTGAACTTGCAGCACTCTTTAGGGTCCTTGCGGAAATGCTGGCAGCCCTGAGGACGCTCGCACAGGGCGGCCACACACATCTCCGGCTCGCCGTCGTGGCACGTGCAGCTCAGACACGGGTCATCACCTTTAGGCGTGAAATAATAGCCCTCATTCACCACGTTGTCTTTGATGTCCACGCACGTTTGTCCTGTTGAAGAAAGAGTTCAGACTGATATCAGCACATCAGTACTAGCACGCATTAAACTCCTGAGTGCAGAACTGGGCTCTTCTGTACTTCTCTTGCAGAGGAAGGGGAATTTTTTGTAGCAGTTTTCGGCGTGCCAGCTGTGCAAGCCCCGCTCGTTCATGCTCTTGATCTGAAAGCGCTGCAGCTGGGCGCAGAACACGTTGTCCTGGGTTGGGTTCGCCTCGCCGAAATTAGCCAGACCCTCAGGAGGCAAAAACACCTGCATGGACCCTGAGAGAAACAGACAGATGGATGAAGGATCCGCTTCCAACGCCCACAGATGTGAAAAATATAAAATGCATTTTCTTTATGCGTTATTATTTCTTTATAAGGAGAAAAAAATTATATTATTTACCCTCATTTGGAATAATTTGGAACTGAATTTTTATTTTTAACTGAAACTACAAAATAAAAAAAAAAATTAACTATAAAAAAATAATTTTAATTCATTTGTGTTAAACTTTTTCTTTTTTTTTTTAAATGTTGCCTTGGAAAATTTGTTGAAAAAATAAATAAATAACAAAAATATTTTTAAAATAAATATTATATAAATATTTTAAAGTTAAATAAAAGCTAGATGTTTAAAAAAAAGAAAAAAAAAGGAAAAAGTTTTGTAAAAATCTGAAATGTCAACTAACTGCAATAAAATAAAAATGTAAGCTGAATATAAAAAAAAAAATATTAGTACATAAAATTTGTAAATTTAAAATAAAAGGTGTAATCTCTTAAATTTTACTCTGTTCTGTTATGGTAAGACCTCCTAAGTGCTTATTCATTACACCGAAAAATAAACATGGAATTTTCTTTTCCATTTTTGTTAACTGTATTCCTTAAAGCGATTTGATTAATACCAACCTTTATAAGCCACTTCCCAACGGCCCTCGAGCGAATGATTCTGGTTGGTAATCACATACTGATATCCCACCCAGAACCTGCAACCACAAAAACAGCGATGAGAACTCAAAACCGTCCCAGTTCACCTCTTCCTCAGAAAGCAGATCACACACACACACTCACTTGCACTGGTCCTTTCGCTCGCACACTTTCTCGTCGAAGTCCACCTCGATCTTGAGGATGAACTGCAGCTCTTCATTGGTGCCGAAGGTGGCGAGGGAGCCGTTGACCTTCTGACAGGTCTCCACCGCCTGCCAGTAGTTCTCACTCCTCAGGTACACTTTATAACAGCTGGCCGTTTTTTCATAGTGGTGCCAGCCGCTCGGACACTTCCCTGCGTATAAAAATAGAAATATCATTATCTTTTCAGTTAAAAATACTTCAAAATATCATAAATTTAACCATAATGGCCATATAAATATTATACAGTACAAAAATCTACAACATATATTTAAGGTACAGTTTCTTAGGCTCACCAAGCCTGCATTAAATAATATGTATTTATTTAAATTGTAAAAATAAATAAATAAATAAATAAATAAATAAATAATATATATATATATATATATATATAAACTAATATTGTGAAAAAATATATTTCAAAATATATAAATATTATAATATATCCTTATTATCATCATCAATGTTGAACACAGTTTTGCTGCCTAATGTTTCTGTGTAAAACATAATTGATTTTTTTTCCCCCAGGATTCTTTAACAAATAAAAAGTTAATAAAAATGTTAAAATAATTTGAAACATTATACACTTCTTTACTGCATTTAATGCAGCCTTGCTGAATAAAAAGCACAGGTTCTTGTTTGTATTTATGATATTGCACAATCACGTTCCACATTAATCAGTTTTTTTTACACTGTCAATTTTTCTAAGGTTTTATGTGATTGGCCTAGTATATATGCATTATGAGCACATGTTCACAGCATATGTTTTTCACAGATGGGGGGGAGTCTTACTGTTGAAGCGCACGGGCTGAGCGACTCCCATCACGTCCTCCACCGGCTCAAAACCGTTGCTGTAACGATAGCGCTCCTCCTTTATTGCTGCAAGAGAGCCAAACAAAGAATATTACAACACCGCCTGAACGCAACACACAAGGTGAGACACTGCAGGTGAACTAATAGTTATCACCTTACTTACCTAGTAGATTGATTACATCGATAACTGCAAACATTTTTTTGTATTACAATTACGTTCAAATATGCAAATGAGGCATTATCAGGCAGGGTTTTGCTTGAATTGTCTCCAAAACATACTAGGCTGAAGGGTAAATCAAATGTGAAAAAGATCTACATTTGTCGGGATGGATAACGTTCAATAAAGGGAGGTCATGGGCTCTTTTCAACGAATCAGTCAATACAGCTGACAAAACCCATTCTGAACTCCAGTGTACAATCTGTGCCATGAGCCGAAAGCAGTTGAGCATCACAGGTTTAGTAAGTTTCAAAGAAACCATGACGCTAAAACCCTAATCCACAGCAAACGGAAGAGAAACAGAGTGACAGCAGGTCTGCTGACATGAAAAACAGAGTTTCTAAGAATCTTATTAAAGCTCTTCCTCATTTCCTGAGAGAGGGAGCACTAAATCCCCACAACCAGACAAGAATTACAGATCCGTGGAGAAGCGTGCCTACACCTCCGGAGAACATCGGCTCCATCGCAGCCATGTCAGAGAAGGGCAGCGCAATTACAAGCATGAAATGAGTATGTAACCCCCTGCAGTGTTTTCTGTTTAATAACGATTACAGCTTCAGTGAACAAGAGTTCAGAGGACACTAGTTCCAGATAATAAAAATATATATATATATATATATATACATGGTGCACCAATATATATATTTATATTATATATATATTTTTTTAGACTTCTATACAAATAAATACGCATTTGCTCTAAAAACAGCTACAAAAAAACAAAAAAGTTCCATAACATGTAATGCAAAATTAAAATACAGTAAAAAACAAAAAACAAGAACTATTAAAATACATAAACTAAAATAAATTTTAAAAGCACAAGAAAACCCACATAAAATCCAATACATTTATTATTTGTATATATTTTTGTCATTACTATTTACATATATATTTATCGAGCTAATAAAAGTTCATACCAAATATTAATAAATAACAATATAAATTCTTAGGTCTTATTTTGTGTAATAATGATATGTATATAGATGGAATGGGTATGTTTTAAAATATTAATATAATATTAGCGTAAAAAATAAAATAAAGTTTTTAAATATTATTACAACAAAAAAGAAACAACAGCATTATTAACAATTCATTATTTTTATTTTAATAATTTACTTTTAACTATTTTAAAAGATATGAATCAAAGCAAGTTTTTGCTTTACTTCTGAAGTTAACTACTAAGACACTATTAAAACATCTCGAAGAGTTCATAACTTCGTAATATGGCTTTAGTTTGGTTTAATCACACATCCGGCGTATGTTTAACACGACGCAGAAGAAATATGAAATGGCATCTTGCCAAAAAGTATTGTATTTTATTTTATTTCCTGCTACTGAAAAGTTTACGAGAGTGCGAAGCACATCATAAATCAGAGGAAGCTATGCGAACACCAATCATCTGATAAACAAAATAAACAAACACGTCGCTACCTCAAATAACCCAAAATGTCCCAGTCTATGGGTTTACATAGGCTACAACCGCTTCCTGATTATCTGGCAACGTCACCAATACAAAGCACTAATCTTCAGCGTTTATGGGTTATTTTGTCCTGCTTTCATGTGCTTGGGGTGTGACTCTGATCAGCTACGAGACACAGATCACATGCTCAGCAAATCCGCTCTGTAGCTAATTCCTGTTATCCCGTCCACGAATCAGACTCTAAGCACGGTCTCTCACTCCGGGGTTAAGACACAGAAACCACAGCACACAGGCAAAACAAACCAAAGACATGGGTGCCAAGGGCGGGCAAAATGTGTGTGTGTGTGTGTGTGTGTGTGAACTTACTAGGGCAATCCATCTCATCGCTTTTGTCCTCGCAGGCCGTCCATCCATCGCACTGCCAGGACAGAGGGATGCACTGCATTTTTCCGCTCCGGCAGGCAAACTGGCCAGGACTGCAGCGCAGGTCTGAAACCCAGAAAACACACTGAGCCAAAATAATCTGGAAAAAGCTGCAGCAGACTCCATTATGAGCGATTACGAACAAGCACGATTCATTATGCAACAGAAAAAGTCTCCAAATTTAGACGAAGAGCCGTCCCGCGTCATCAGGGACATCAGTGTCAATGTCAGGCTTAGCCAAATAAGACTCAAACGGGGTCAGAGTGACAAAGCGAAGCAGCAGGAAACGCTCAAGATTATTTGGACGAATTCCAAGGATGGCGGCTTACCTGACAACAGTCTGGCCAGAGCGAGCCGTGGACCTGCGGGGCGAGAGAGAGAGGGAGATTTAGGGATTCCAGCTATATAACATTACCTAATCTCTTAAAGGCTCAAGAGAGACGGCCTGTCTCCTGGTTAGCAGGATATAAATAACAATAGATAATGCTGATACATCCGCATTTGTAAACAAAAGTCAATTCCAGTGAGCAGAAAGCTCTTATTTTGCATTTAGAAAGCGTTTATTTTAGTCAAATGTGTCAAATTTGAAGATATGTTTCACGTCAAGAAAGCAAAGATTATTTTAGATTAGTAAATAATGTAGACTAGAAAAAATAAATAAATGATTCTTATTAACGCTCAGGAAAAAGTAAAATAATAAAATAAAAAAAATAAAATATATATACAAAATAAATATATATATATATATATAATAAATAATATATATATATATATATATACACATACATATATACACATATATATATACATACACATATATATATATATATATCATTATATCACATGCATACATATACACATATACATATACATTATATTACATAATTTAATACACAATTATGCGATTCATTATATCACATGCATCTTCCCATTATAACTAATATAAATTTATATTCAAATTTAATTTAATTCATTACTTTTTCCCATGTGAATGGTCCTGTTTTTTGTTTTATACTGCGAGGACAAAATTTGTGTCCTCATGTGCTAAACGTTTTCTAAGTCATGTTGTTTTTGTTTTGTTTTTAAATGTAAAAACACTGAATTTGATATAGTTTGTGCAATATGACAATCTGCATGTCTGTAAACAGTCAGCATGAAACGCAAACACCTGGGTGCATCATTTTATACACACTTAAAACCCATGCAAAACTATAAACGAAATCATTTCTGTTATTATCTGATCCTCCAATCCGCTAAACAATCTCTCAAGGAACATGAAGCAACCTACGGACAAACAAAAATGACATTTTTAAAAAAAGAGCTTCTTGGGAGGTCCAGACGTTCAATCAATCACCCGTCCAACCCTTGAGTCTAAAGTTATCCTTAAACAAACACAGCAACACCGAGATGCCTTCGGTGCGTTTTCTACTATGGAGGCATTACTAGAACCAGATCTGCACCACATTCGCTGCAGACAGTAAGACCATTGTGAACAGGTGGTAAAAACCTTTTCCACATGCCCGTAAGTACCGGTGATCCCCAAGGTAGCACCCGTAACCCATTTGTGTAGCTGATGAACAGACAAAAACTACGCTTTTCAAATTAAAAAGCATGCATAAAGAAAAATAAATCGACTGTCCTACTTTACACAGTTGGTACATGTTTTAAACACGCACCACTTTAATGTATGCATTGAAAAGTCATATGCGCGAGCAGTAACGATATGCAAAAGTCTCCTTTAATGTTAACATCACAGCGAGCGCGTGTAATATTATGCACTTTTAACAAGAGCACGCACTGAGATTAGACACCAGCTGTGGGTTTATTTGATGAGGTTCAGTCCAACCCAGCCTGCCCTCAAAACAAGTGCACATAACCTGGGCTTCCCCATGGAAATTAAACATAGAAAAGCACATCACAGGCCATTAACCTAAATACTGTCCTATTTCTTTGATCCGCTGGGTTTCCATGCATCACCTTGTAACAATAGGATTAATAAACCTCCCGTCCAACAGAGGAATATCAGAACAGACACCAGCATTCAGAGCGTTACGCTTGATCCGTCTGCTCCTGTATCGAACTGTGGCCTACCAGA
Source organism: Puntigrus tetrazona (assembly GCF_018831695.1). Classification (NCBI taxonomy): domain Eukaryota; kingdom Metazoa; phylum Chordata; class Actinopteri; order Cypriniformes; family Cyprinidae; genus Puntigrus; species Puntigrus tetrazona. The sequence continues at coordinate 16,225,691 of NC_056708.1, forward strand.
AACACTAGATTGACTGCAAATGGTTGGCATGTGTGGCAAGTTGTTTAAACATTTATTCCTTACAAGCATCTATTTGTATTTTTCGCCACTTGAAATCCAGTGGTGACCAGCCAGTTAAGACTTTCAGTTCCACTAGCAACCGGTCATGACATACTAGTATTTGTGTCATTGCTACTAGTCACTATCGGAGTACTATCGAAAAAACGGAAATTTGTGAAGAGGCAATATCATGCACATGCATATTACAAATCCGTGCAGATGCATAGCATTTCTTTACATAGTGACTTCAATTAGCACCTTTTTATGGGAGTGGGCGTTTTTTGGCACCATTTGTTTCTCTGATTGGTGCCGATATCTTAGATAAATGTAGTTTATCCACCAAGAATTCCTCCGTTAAACTTTATTCCTTTTAAAAACACGTTAAAAAAAATTGGACTGACGGCTTAAAAAACAAAAGTATATTCCACCGATAAACAACCTCACGGCTCACTGCTATATAAGGTTTGTAAGTAAAAAAATTTTAACGTTAAAACCTTTGTTGTGCAACACATCCATAAAATACCAGGACTAGTAAAACTTGCAAAGGTACCAGAAACAACTGGGTCCACCAGAGATGGCAAAGCTTTTACAATTAACAAATAGGAATAGAAAGTGGGTATAGTGGGGGAATACATATATAAGCAAAGAATAAAAATTCTGATTTTAAGGAATGCATGTTAAGACAGCTTGCCACATGGTATGTAATATAAAGGGCTTAAAGGTAGTAACATAAATAGATACTATGCAACTTTCAGGATTAAACATTAAAACAGCTTGCCATATGGAATGCAATAAAAGCGTAAAGCTTAAGAAAAACAACAAGGCAATGGCAAATTGATAACATAGAGGTAGTTAAAGGCCCTGATGGCCTTCGAAAGAGCCTCTGCAGCTCTTCATCCCCTCATGACCGAACACAAGCAGAGCAAAAAGCCCTCAGCAGCCCAGACTGCAGCAAACGCATCGATTAAAGCAACACCTTTACCTGGCCGTGATGGATCCGTTATTGTCAGAATGAAGAGGAGAAGCACAAAACCACCGCTGTCAGCCTTCGGCAACATTTATCCTCCATTCATAGTATCTTACACCGGAGAAAATGTGCGAGAGAAAATGCAGTTGAAGCAGCAGCCGCCGCCGATGTCGAGAAATAAATCACAACGGAAGCCTATTCCGCGCGCTTTGTGTGTTCCGTCGATCAGAAATAAGCTTCGGTGCTCGGATGCGTTGATTTCAGGTGGCTAGGGTCGGGATATAGTGTCATATTCCATGGCCGTTTCCTCCGGCTCGGTAACACGGGCTTAGGACGGATATAAAACAAGATGGCTCCGCCACCGTCCCATCAAAACAATCCCAACCATGTTCTCCAGCCCACAGACGGGAGGAGGCGCTTATAATCAACCCCTCGTAATAATACATGACATTTTCTTCACGTCTCACCGTTCACGCGGATGTTTCATGAAATATTACACTCTGGCGAGCAAACGCGTTTTAAGCGCGTTTCTTTTATAGCAGCGAGTCACGTGACTAGCGTAAGAAATATAGTTGGCACTATAGGGCCTATAATCTATGTACAAAAGTTTGGGACCAGTACATTTAAAAAAAAAAAAGATTACTTTTATTTAACAAGAAATGTTTCCAAAGTTACACTTGCAGTCCATTTATTTTCTGCTTCAAAAATAGGCGGTTCTTTTTACACTTTTTATTCATAAAAAAATGTGAAGAAATGTTAAAAAAGAAAAAGCACAACATTGAAGAACATGACAGTACAAGAACAGAACAAGAAACATTCTCTATTTTTGTTGTATCTTACCAACCCCCCAAAAAGATACAAATTAAGTGAACAGTTTATCATCTATATTTTTCAAAGTTGTAAATAAAACTTAATTAAAATTACTTAAACTTAAAAAATTACTGGGGTGCATTTTCGCAAGAGAATTCAACGTGATTCAAATCATCGCCGTTTCTTTGTAATCACTTGTGAATATTGCTACAAATTTCTAAGTGAAAAGTAAATTTTACAACTTTAATTTTTCCAAGTGTAGCGTATTGCAACAAACGGAAATTGAGAAAAGCTTGTTGTCACACTATATGTGGTAAATGGTCAATCATGGGTTCTTCTGAAAAGTTCAACAGTAAAGCAATTACGAAATACTTCTGTGTTTTTCTGACCAACATGCATTATATACAAATACATAGCGTGACTGAAAAACAGATATTACAAAAACAATGTTCAAACTTAGTTTCAAGAAAATAATTCGAAGAATCTGTTTTAGTCCACTCCTAATGACAAAAAAGACGATCTGCTTTCTTCTGTCAAACCCTGCAATCATATGTTGTGTTAGAGTAAGCTCACTGGGTTTGCAAAAATGGATTCAACAACTGAAGTGTGTGTAAAATACAGATGGTGAAATAATACACACAAATATGTAGAACGCCTTTTTATTGTGCCCCGATATCTTGAAAGAGGTCTTCAGCATCATAAAAGATCCTAAAATTCAGGACGACTGAATCGGTTTCGTTCAAAACAAATCAAGGCCAGGAAAGAACTGATTGCATAAAGTGATTCACCTGATGTCGATGCTAATGAAAAACTGGATATGTAGGTCTTGCAAGTTGCACATCTTTTTACCTTATACAATGAAGTCCAGTTTCACAGTTTAAAAAAAAAAAGGGAAGTAAAATAAAACCAATAAATATTTGACCCTGCCCGTGCTCGAGTTTTTGTTCAGTCTTTAGACTCAGAAGTAATCGGCAGCTTTCCTCCTCTTGGGCAGCTGGAGGAGGTTGTCTGTGATGGAGGCCGGGTCCTGTGTGGCTGGTGTTCTGGTTTTCCCAGGTGTTGGTGTGGAAGTGGCCGGGCCTCCGAGAGGAGTCTTCGAGCCCATGCTCCTGTGTGCAGGTGACGGGGTGTAGCTCGCCCTCAGGGCTTTATCTGTGTATTTGCTGGATGATCTGTTTACTAGACGCTGAAGGGCTGGAGACAGCAACGCGGGACTCAGTCCCTTTGGAGTGAGGCTGCAATACATATGAATAACCATTTAGTACACAACATAAAGGCAGGTTTTAATTTGCACGTGTAAACCAAAGTTTCTTTTTACAGTAAAACGTATTTGCAGTAAAAATGCAGTCTGAAATAGTGGTCCGCCAATATTTGTAGAAATAAAAGAAAAAGCAAGTAATACTGAAACCATTAGTTCATGTATTAATCATGAGCTCCAAAGGTGATGATCTCAACTTTGTTCATATAAAAGTCCCATGCGCTGACAAATCAAAAACTGCCAAATAACAACCAATATTTTGCCTATATATAAATCAACCACTAGTCTGAATCCACATTCAAAATCTGGGATTTCATTTAAAAGTTAGAGCAAAGTTTTGGAATTCTGAAAACAAACTACAGGGTAAAAAATTAAGATTTAAAATTATATTAAATATATACATTAACATATTAATGCATTTAGTGTTTGATCATAATTAAAGCAAAATGGAGGATGATCCAAATAAAAATGCTTTTTAACCCATTAAAAAAAAAATCTTATTGATTTTCTTTACCTTGCAAGGTTTTCAGTGACTTTTCGCAGTGCCTCCTGTTTCTTAGCTCTGTTTTTTGCCGCAGCCTCATTGGCCATTTTAAGTCCCAAACGCTCTCTTCTCCCAGGCTCTGGAATCTGGAAAACATCCATAAAAACAACCATTCATTATTATTATTATTATTATTATTAAAGTGCACGCTGCCATCTAACACATTTTTTTCTGATGACATAAAACTGGTTATCAGTAAAACTCACATTTTCAGTTCATATAAGCAAATGCATGAAACCAAGTGATACTCTATTTAGAAATAAACTGGACCTTGAATGAGGGACCGTGACCTCTCTCCACAAGTGGCGTATCTGAGCCATCGAGACGAAACGGAGTGCTTTCGATCTCACCCCAAGTCATCAGAGGAGACTCTGCAACACCTTAAAATCAAACAAACCACCCATAAAAACATGACACAAGTACTTGTATACAAGCAAAAAAAATTGTTTATATATACATACATACATACATATATATATATATATATATATATACATATACATACATACATATATATATATATATATATATATATATATATATATATATATATATATATATATATATATATATATATATATATATATATATATATATATATATATATATATATATATATATATATATATATATATATATATATATAAAATCATTAAAGCTTTTGTAGAAATACTTACAATTATTTTTGCATGCAAATATAAATAGTAGAACAACTCTTAATAGGCATGGACTTCTATATTATAACTAATCTCAAATAAAATGAATGGCACTCACCGGGAGCAGGTGAGGCTTCTCCTTCAAATCCGTATCCATTCACTTTGGGGGATTCGTGAGGAAGGAGCTCTTTGCCGTCTGGACCAACCTTACCTTGTTTAAACTACACAGCGCAGAGAAATACGCAATTAATTCAGTCATATTTCATTAAAGCGGTTTATGACATAATGCGGACCAATAAGATGCAGAGGAGAGTGTTACCTGTGCGTTGAGTGCAGCAGCTTGCTGGATTTGGGATTTGTTCAGGGCTTTACAGAAGGGGTCAGCATCAAACCGTGTGTTCTTGTACAGGACCTCCCGTGGCTTCTTGAACAGCGTGTCATCTTTTTCACCTTTTGGGGAACAAAATAAACATGCGATGAGTCCCTGGACACACGCATATTAAAATGACACCAATATTGCAATAACAAAATATCACTCTTCATAATCAAGCTATTACCAGTTCATTTACATGCCTGAGAAAATATTTTGTATTTATATACTGATGCAGATCCTTGATGCAAAACGTTACCTTCAGGGTAGTACATGAGAGCGTTTTTGGCCTTGTACTGCCATGTTTCCACTCCTGCCTTGGTGCACTCAAGCGCCTGTTTCTCTGTGGACGGCAGAGCGAGGTTTTGCTCGTGCCTCTTTAAATAACAGAATAATAAACAATATCAGACCTCAAAACAACCCACCGATACAAAACTCAACGATATGTTGTAGCTATTATTTTTGTTGTACCTCTTTAAATTCATTTTCCGCCTCATAGAGCCACGCATGCCTCAGCTTGTCCTTGTCCTCCGCGAGCTCCATTATCTGCTCAAAGGACGCGTTGTCTTCACTCGTGTTTTTAGCAAGAAAACGGTCCAGAGACGGAAGATCCTTCTCCTCTGTTTTTTCAGCATCTTTTCCTGAAACACGACACAGAACGCATGTAGCGTACATCTTCAAAGACCCAAAATCCCCTCTTTAAAACTGAAAAAAACAAATCAAATTTAACAAGAACTTAAGTTTTTTTTTATTTGTGCATGTGTAACTTGATATTGCCATGTCTGCATAATTAAATGTAAAAAAATACAATGAAACAAAATTAAAAAAGCCTTTCACAATGTACTTTAATTCATCAAATAAGCAAGAGATGATATGTAATAGTTTTAGCCGAGGTCACTTACCATCGTCTTTCGCTGCTCTGTGTTTGCTCTGTGAACAAGAGGGAGATGCACTTCGACCGTCTGGGGTCTCAAATGTTGAGGGAGTCGTATCTAAATGGGTACGAAATTATTTTGGATGAGTTTGTTGCCTCATCGAGACAGATTTGGAGAAAATAAGCATTACATAATTTGCTCACCAATGGATCCTCTGTAGTGCCGTTAGAATGAGAGTCCAAACTCTTATTCGTTCAAAAACATCAAGTAATTCACACTTCATTCTATCAATTAATGTCTTGTGAAGCCAAAACAAAATATGTTTGCGTAACAAATCCGAAAAAGTTACAAACATGTAGTTTTTTGCCTCGCAAGATGTTAACTGATGGACTGGAGACACATTTGTTTGACCTTTTTTTAATCAGCTGTTTGAACTTTCATTCTGACAGCACCCGTTCGCTGCAGACGACCCAAATAATGTCATTTTTGGGTGAGCTATTCCATTAATATAAATCACAAACGGCAGGAAACGTGACTCACAGGGCACATAGGTTCGTGGGGTGTATTTAGCCATCACAGACCCGTATTTGATGGCAATCTCCCTCATCCGCTCCAGATCTCCGTTCTCCTCCGCTTCCAGATAATCCTTCTGCGCTTGAAGTTTGGTGACATCTGGGAAAAAATCCCTCTGGATGATCTTCTCCAAACTCTTTGGAAGAAATTGTGACGGCATTTAAGCAGATATAAGGATGGTGTTTACAGGTGATACACGAAACTCAATCGCCTGTTCCTGTATAACACTGGAAAACTGGTCTTATTTTGTGTAAACTCACTGGTGCTAAAGGTCACCGTCTTTTTAATAATAATGAAAAAAAACAAGTGTATTCAATGAATATGTTTCAAAACACGTATGTATTAAAGATATACAACAAATTATTGAATGATTATTAATACAGTGTATTATGTCAGAAAACATCCTTTTGTAAACAGTATAAAGACTGACTCACCTCAATATATTCATCTTCATCAAGAACCTTTCTGTTCGGTTTATTGGTCTCCTTCACATCATTCCTGACGGCGACTGTAGTAACATCAGACTTCAGACTCAAAGCTTTTTCTTTGAACTCTGTCATATTTGTATTTTAATAGGAGTAACTGTTCTTTTACGGTAATTTTAAGTCCAAACGTCGCGTCGACGTTGTTTACGTTAGCCTGTGACGTTACGCTAAGTACTCTTTCGAAATGCCATCAAGATGTGTTTAAAACCTATTTTAACAACAGCTCGCGATAAATATTAATTTTAACCACCTCTTAATAAAAAAAAAAAAAATAACCGAAAATCTACGTAATAACAACAGCTGAGCACGCGCAGGAAGAGCGTTTTCTTCTGCGCATCATTTCCGCTAAACTACGAAACAGAGCGACTCTCCATCGCCACCTATTGGAGAGCGGCCGAGTTTGTTTTGTTTGTTTCCCCGTATTGGTTACTACGCATGAATTTTAATGAACGTTTAAACAGCACATTACTTCGGTGAACACGGTAAGCAATAAACAGTTTATTTCAGACCATAAGTGCAATAAAAGGAATGATAGGTTTCAAAGCTTTTAATATAAGTTAAGACAAGACACCAACAGACATCACCATAATTTAAGATGTTAAACATGCTGTGGAAACAAACTAGCCCGAAATTGAGCATAACAATGGTTTTCCCTGTAGTGCCTTGCCTTAGCAGATAATATTTAAGATATGTGGAGATACATTTGCATTTAAGTGTAATGCAAAGCTTCGGAGTCCTCAAAAATGAAAAGTATATGAATCAAGACTAACAACACTTTTGATGTCATGGAGAGCAACAGCGATCGGTTAGGCTGAAGAGAGCTTTAAAATGAATATGCCTTTGCTCCCTATAATCATCTGCCTTAATGATAACAGTCTGATACACATTAAAGAAGCTATTTTTGTAAGAGATTAACAAAATCATAGCCAGATGTAAAAAATCAGTTTTTTTGCTGTTATGTTGAATACAGAGGCCGGTCTGTCTGAAACTGCTCGCAATGGCGTACATGGATATTTTAATTAACTTAAAGAAACATTCCCAGTATGACCAGAGGCAGAGCTAAAAAAAAAAACAACAACAACTGCATATTCAAATATAACGTAACAAGCAGTACGCTATTAAGTGGATGGCTTATGTGATCCTGCACATGAACCATATCATGAAGCCTTCAATCTTTTAAAAGGCCAAAATATGGAATGGCAAAGACAGCACTGCAAAAAAATTATTTTCTTAGCGTTTTTGACTAGTTTTCCCATCACAAATATCTAAATGTTTTTAACTCAAGACATATTTGCTTGAGAATTAAAATGATTTAAGATAAAAAATGTACCACAATCAAGTGCTTTTTATGCTTAAAGCAAGAAAAAAATGTCAATCAGGTATGAAAAATAATCTCGTATTTCTATATATTTTGTTAGTTTTAAGCATGAACTCGTTTGATTTCGAACATTTTGTTTCTCAAATAAACGTGTTGATGTCTGGAAAATAATCTTTTGCAGGGAACACTGAAATATTTACGGGTGAAGAGTGTAATTTCTTCAACATCGAACAGAATGAACTAGTTTTAGACAAATGGAAGCTAAACAGAAGCCATGCATTTCTTTTTTTCCAGTACGCTCTCTTGAGGTCACGACTTATTTTTGCAAATCCGTTTAATGCTGCTTAGTGGCTGGAAACTACACACCTCAACTTTAAGCTCTTATTGGTCACATGTGGATATAACAGAATTAAACTAATAAATACAGACTGCTATGGTGTGATAATAGAGGCCCACTGTCTTTTGTAGCAATGCTCAGCACCGGACCTTCTCGGCCCATTAGGAGCTTCTTGGCAAGTCGCTGTGAGGTTAAGAGCAAAGGCACGTATTTTGAAGCAGAAGCGACGAAATCACCGCAAATCCATCACGGTCACACTCCCGTCTGTGATGGTGACGTGCTGACTAGCCTGGGCACAAAACACAGATGCAGAACCTTCATTATAGAGCGCATTAAGAGGAATGACGACGTAGATCAATCAAACAGGGTCTGTGGAATATTTCACCCAAAAATGAAAATTTGCTGAAAACGTGCTCGCCGACAGGCCATCAAAATGAAAATGATGAAAGTGAATGGGAGCCATCAGAATGAAGACTCCAAACAGCTGATAAAGACATCACAATAATCCACAACTAATCCATATCACTCCAGTCCATCAATTGCTCTAATCTAAGTCTTGTTAATCTAATCTAAGTGACATGGAAAACTGCATGTTTCACGAAACAAATTAACATAAAAACCATTAGCTTCTGGCTCCATGACGCTGCTTTCTCCAGTGAAAAAGTCGTTTCATCTGAATCAAGAGACAAATATGTGCAGATCAAGCATAGTTTAAAATCAGCCCATAACAGGTCTAAACATTTCGATTTGAGAGGACAACAGGAGATGGGCTTTTTCCACTAGAGTAAGTGTTATTCTGGATTAACATAGGCCGCTATTTTGGTGAGAAACTTTGATTTATATTTTAAAAACCCTAATGATGGCTTTGTTTACTAAGAAAGTTTTTGCTTCAGTAGATGTTAATTGCTGAACCGGAGTGGTGCGGGTTACTTGTGGATCATCGTGAGGCTTTTATCAGCTCGTTCTGACGGCACCCATTCACCGCAGAGGATCAAATGGTGAGCAAAGATATAACGCGACATTTATCCAAATCTGTTACAGGAAAGAAACTAAGTATTTCTTGGATGACCTATTTAAGCACTGAGGTTTAATATTCAGGGTTCACTTATCAGGGCTCACTCACAGAGAAGAGGGGCGGCTCTCTTGGATGCGGGTGAAATCCTCTTTGTTTGCAGGACGAGATCTCATCCATCCCGTAGTCTGTCAGCCGAAAGTAGCCAGTCCTGGAGCATAAATCATCAGACTGTTATGTTTCCGTTATACGCGCTAATGCTATCATTTAAACCAAGTAAAAACATACTCATTAAATTTAGGCGAGCACACGATGGCTATAGACTCTGGAAGCATGATTTGATAAGAGCAGTGTGTGTGCAGGTCCACACTGGATAAAAAGGCTGTCTGGGTCGGGTGGGTCTTGTATAAACAAAAAAAAAAAGAGGTTGATTATTGTCAAGACACATATTTACAGTTGATGCTGTAAAAAGAAGTCATGTGACTATGCAGAAAGCCTCATACATGAATCCAGCCCAGTGTAATGAGATCGTTCTGGTCCTGGATTAGGAACAGTTCCTCTTCGTTCTCTGTGTCACAGTAGTCTGGTCCTCCGCACTGCTTGGGTACGATCACGTGTGTCACTGTGAAGGCGTTCTTCATCTACAAACACAAGCAGGCTTTTTTGTTATATGCTCATCATAATACAGATTTCCTCACAAATGTCACTAAGGTTGCAGTTCGCACCAATAATATTTGAGACAGTAAGAAAGATTTATATACACTTCCACTCAAATGTAGTTTTCTGTTTCTTTGTCATTTTATTTGAAAGACATGAGTATTTTTTTTAAGAAATGCATTAATTCGATCAAAATATTACAGTTAAGACCTTTAGATTTTAATTCAAACAAATGCTTGTCTTTTGAACTTTCTATTCATCACAGAATCCTGAGTTTATTTAAAAAAAAAACATAAAATTAGCAAATTTTCTTTCAATCTTGATAATAATATTAAGGTGCTTTTTTGATATTTGAGCTCCAATAATAATTGAAAATAGCTGAACAGCAAATCAACGTAATTCAGAATAATTCTAAAGGATTGTATTACATTGCTAGAAATTTAGCACTGTATTACAGAAATATCTCTTAAAAAAATTTGAATTGGAAAAATGGTTCTTAAAATGACAGTTTTTCGTTTATTTTTAATTTTCTTTAATTATTTTATCATCAACTTATTTAAATTAACTAATAAGTTAAAGGTAGTATAATTATGACGCATAAATACAATTGAAGAATTTTATATTGATATTACAATAACAACGCGCTTAAAGATGTATTATTAATAAATGTATGTAATATAAAAATGTATTAATAACAGTAAACGATTAATGCATTATGACAATATTTTGCACATTAAAGTATTAAAGTATCATGGTTTTTTTCTATATCCATATTAATAAATAAATAGTCCAAAGGCATTACGTAAGAATTTTAAGGTAAAATCTGCTCATTGTTATTAATAAATACTCGTAATAAAAATACTTTATTTTTTCATGCTAAATACAAATAGAATTCTTTATTTTCATAACAAATTAAATCTTAACTTTATTGTAAATTTTTTTGTTTCTGTTAAAAAATTTCTTTTCTTTAGATTTTGACTGAATTATAGACTATTTGACCGAAATGGATAGCTAAAATGAAAAAAACGTATTTTGTCAGTCAGTCTATGTCTTGGACGTACCAGCTTGCCACAGAGAATCCCACAGGTCTCCACGGCCCTTGCTGTGTTGGCATCCGCGAGCTTCAAAAACCTTTGGCACAGCTCGGCCGGCACAAAGAGCTGCCGTAGGCCGTTGACCAGCGCGCCTAAGAAAACACACACAATCCTGACTCAATTACCGAACAACTGTAATTCGGGTCAGCAACGAACAAGGAAGCGCAGACTGAGAGGCCTCACTGTGTCCTGCACTGACGGGGACGCTAGGCTTCAGAGAGCGGTCAAACGCTGGGAGGGGTGAGGTTTGAGAGACGTGGTTCGGGGTTCCTCCGGGGCTCGTGGGCGGTGGAAACGAGGCCTGTGGAGGTCCTTGAACGTCGGGCACCAGGAGATCTCGGGGGGAGATGGGTGACGGCGGGACGCTGAACTCCTGCACGATGCGCTGGCGCTCCTTCTCCAGCTCCTGCCTGCGGATCATCTCCTCGAAGGCGCTGAACTGCTCTTGCTCGCGCTGACGCTGCTGCTGCTCAGCCTGCCTCTGCTTCTCGGCCTCCTGCTCCCGCTGCTTGGCCACTTCTCGAGCCTGGGCTTCATCCTCCACTCGCTGCCAGGAGTCACAGACCCGTCAATAAACACCATTACTTGAATTAGTTTAGTATCATTTAAGAAAAACCTGTAACCCACCTTTCGGACGAGATATTCGGCATGCTCTTTTTCGTACTGCTTGAGAAGCAGCTTTTTCAGTTCCTCAGCTTTCGGGAAAGCAATTTCCTTTAATTTCTAGCACGGAAAAATAAGGGATATTCATTAGCTTGAGCTATTCTATCACACTTGGATGCATGATGAAGGGATGTTAAAAATCACATCTCACCCTCATAGTTTCTTTCTTCTCAGGAATGTTGGCTGTTTTATATTCACGGTGTTTAGGAAGTTTTTCAATAAACAACCTTAAAGGAAGTAAAACGCAGGAACGTTATTTATTATTTTACAAATATTATCCTTTAATAATAATATTTTATACATATTTACTATTTATATGCGTTTAATTTGTAATAGTAATTTTTTTTTTTATTAATATTATTTTAAATATATTAATTTTTATGTATAATAAATGTTTATTTCTAGCATATTAAAAAATATTTCTAGTATATATCAACATCACACAAATCATGCATAGAAACTTAATAACTTAATAAATTGAAGGTAACAAAAATAGTTTTTATATTTAAAGTAATTAATTTTATGTATATATATATTTATAATAAGCTGCTACTTATGAGTGGTTATGTAGTCCATATATGTGTTTTTAATATGGACATATTTGGAGCAGTAGCCAACAATACATTATACGGGTCAAAATAATTTTTCTTTTATGCCAAAAATCACTAGGATATTAAGTAAACATCATGTTACATTAAGATATTTTGTACATTTCCTATCATAAATATATCAAAATTAAATTTTTGATTGGTAATAATAGTAATAAAGAGGCTGCTTTTTCTCGAAATGTCACATACTAAGTTTTATTAAATAAATGTTGACATTTTTGAAGCTGCCGACTTTCCATTTAAGAGTTGGTTCTGCATATTTTTTCAGTCAAGCACCCATTTGAGATTGATGTGCGCTTACGGGCTTGCTCTTGCTGTGCTTACGTGATGTACTTATTGTAAAGAATGAATGCATGCTCGACATTCCCCTCGTCTGCATAGATGTTGGCCATTCGGATGATTTCCATCCCTGAGCGGAAGTACCGACGGGGAGGCACGTCTTCGCTGACGTCTACAGAGCTGCCCAGCTTGGTGAGAGCACGGACCCTCTCCTCAGACGACAGACTGGAGTCACTGTGCTCAGACATGATGGTTCCTGCCTGCAAATCAGTAACACACTGTTAAGAAAACTACTTTGGGTGGAGTAATGAAGTTGATACTCTAAAAAGGGGGTTCAAAAAGCATTTGGGCACTTTAAAATGTCTGAAATTCACAGTCAAAATCAAGTGCTAGTGTAAAATGCAAATAAGTGTCCTTTTCCCTCACTTGGTTTGATATTTTGATCTATAATTCATTTACTTTCCCACATTGCCAAAATACTTTACGTAATTTAAATATGTATACATGTGTATAATAATATGCACTCTACTTATATAAGCTGACTTAACGATACTCGACTTTAAACTGTAGCTTTAAATGAGTCTGGTGGCACCCATTATTGACAGGCCAGGCACCAGCAACAATGATAGCAAGATAAGTCTCGCGTGAAGCTAAGATAACTTTCTTACCTGATTTCACCGCACCCCTTTACGTTTTCAAAGATGCTTCTGTGTTTTTATCTCATATATTTCGTCGTATTTAGACATTGTGAAAACAAAGCTTGTAGTGTTCACATTAACTGTAATAACATATCACTTCCTGCATCGTATTGAAAGACCCCGCCCACTGCAGTCAGCTGACGGTGAGCTCACGCCTCAGACTGACCAATCACGAAGCACTTCTAAACATATTTTTAGAGCGCCGCGCTTCTGTCACTATGACGCCTGCATGTTCCTTCAGGATGACGAAACTCGAATTTATTTACACTTTCAACAGTGTATTAATGCTGTTGCTTTTATTTATATTTTTTTTACACAGAACGGCAGTGTTTTACAAGTTCTAACCAAAATATTTCATGTCATTGTACTTGAGTATTATATTGTAATTTTATTGTCAAATAATAGTTAAAATGCCTTTTTGTAATATTCCATAAAAACAGCAGTTATTATTTTATATAGTGAAATTTGCTCTTTTACAGTTGTGCTGACAAAATATCAATCACTTTATATAGTGTTTTTTAACAATACAGACTGTCAGAGCACTGAACAGTATCAAATAGTGATAGTAACATAAGATTAAACACTTTTAGTGTTTCATTTTCTACAGAGTCCAGGTGAGGTTCAGGAATGGCCATCAGAAGCTTTAAGTTTTATGACGTCGGATTATATGAAATTTTTAATTAAACGCATGATGCCCTTTGTCTAAACAAGATGTCCATGAACTCCGGGAGAAAAATAGACGACACAACTTTAAAAGTACAGCGGGTGTATTTCATTGTACACATGGTTCACCAAATCCATCCTGTTTGCAGCTAAAAAGCTTTTTTTCCCCCCGGTGTCATCTGACTATAAAAGCCACCGCCATTTGAAGCTCTAGCCGTGTCTGACAACTGAATATGTTGGAGATTGTTTTTGGATGAAGATTTGTAGAATCTTTCGACTGGATCTTGCCCTGATGGTGGAAATTGCTTCGACAGTGTTTACATATTTTGCTGTACAACAGAAATATATTCTTTGGTTTTACTCTCCTTGCGATTGCAGATTTATTTTCACTGTCTGTGTGTGTCTGTCGTCGTACTTAATTATAATGTTGTAAATTTCGCCAAATAATTGTTAAAATAACTTTTTGTAATATTCCATGAAACCATGCGATTCTTGATTTGTATATTTAAATTTTGCCCTTTCACAGTTGCGCTGACCAGATATCAAGTTTTCTGAAACAAGAAAAAGTTTGCACCATTATAAGCGCTTGCGCAGACAAACCCTTTTATTAGGTTGAACTCAACCCGGCATCAACCCAGGATTAACCCAGGATCACGGAAATCTAAGTAAATAACAGATCATACATCACCCAGAACACTTTAAGTGATAAAACAACAACAAAAAAATAAAATAAAATACAAAATGCGTAAAATGTAGTAGGATTAAAAAAAACTGTAATTGCACTTGCATTCATTTAAAACGCAAAAATAGATCACCAGCAGTTATGGGTTATGTGTGTGAATTATATCCGCTGGAAAAATGACTTTCTAACAGAACTACGACAAAACCTTGCAGTAATATTATTAGTTAGCAGAGTCTAATAAAACAGTCAACCTCTTTAGTAATTAATTTACTCCACTGAAGAAAAAGTACAGTTCCTCGACAGAGAGAACAATTCAACCATCGGACTAGTAGCTTGTGTTCAGGCCCAGTCCAGCAGTTTAGGTTAAACATGTGAAGTCTCTTCATTTCAGTGATGAGTCCTGTCTTTCGGACCGTTTCTGTGTCTATGTCGAGGTTTTCGATGAGGCCCCGGAGGTCTCCCGGATCCCCCTGGAGGCGCACGTGGATTGTGGTGTGGCTCACCAAACTCATTAGAGGGAAGGGGAGGTGGATAATTTCCAAAGTAGAATCCTCTGGTGCTCCGGTGGGGAAAATGGGGTCCCATGCCCTGCGGTGGATGAGGAATCAAGGGCGGACGGAAGAACTGCTGCTCAGGTGGCACAGACCAAGTCATGCTGTTGTTCTGGTGAAACGGTCTGAGGAGAAATGGTGAGAGTGAGTAAAGAAACAGCTGTAATCCGGTAAAAAAAACCCCGGGAAAGATTGTTTTGATTTCATGGTGACTAAAGATTTGATGATTTGTGCTTACGGAAACTGATTGCGGGATTCCACGTGCCATTGGTAAGGTCTTTGTTCGTTAAAAGGAAGATCGTAGTTACGCTGTTCCCATCGACGATGATAATGAGGAGGAGCTTCAACTTGCGGCTCGCTTGCAAGTCCCTTGGCGGGCACTTGGTCCGGTTCCTCCATGCTCTTATTACTGCACAATAAAAATTGCAAACACGGTGTGTGTGTTATAAATATATAAAATTAAAATTGTTTATTTAAAAAAAAAAAAAAACAGATTCAAATTTATTTTTCACAAATTTTAATTTTTACTGTGTTATGTTTTTATTGTGTTTTGTTGTGCTAAGTTAGTTTTTGTGTTATTTTTACCTAGTCAAAATGACCCAACTGCAGTTTGATTGAGGTTAACTGGAATGCACAATGAAAAAAAAAAAACTAAGATTGTTTTGATTTCATGGTGACTAAAGATTTGATGATTTATGCTTACGAATTTTTTTTAAAATGATTTCTTAAAAAAATAAATAATCAGCCAGCACATGTTTATCTTGGATATTACAAATACTATAAATGTTTTTTTTTAAATTCAGCAAAGAGAAAACCTGTGTACCGTGACCTGAACATTTCTAAAAATGCAATAAAAAGACCTTTTAATTGCTAAAAAGTTTCAACTATCAATCAGATGGCAGAAGGCATGTATTAAGACAGTACAGCAGTTTTAAACATGTTGATTGGACATTTATTAAATTGCTTCATAGGGCTTCTAATGTCACGTAGAAGAGCTCACCTTCTCTTGGGCCCTTTGATCAGGTCATCAAGATAATTCTGCCTCTCAATAGAGTGTCCCCTTGATTCATTGAACACTTGAAAAATCAGAGCAGAGCATTCAAATAAAAATATCTAAAAACATGCAAATACGTTTAGTAAGTTTAAGTGAGGATACTTACATTTAATCGCTTTTTGTGGATTCATCTCATCAACATCAATTAGGTATCTATGACACAATATTAACAGTGACGGCTGCTGGATGCACTAGCTCATCTAAAGACAAAGTTATGGGATCACGAATTTGGAAAAAGAGCAAAAAGAAGGTCATTTTACTCACCGACATATTAAATAGCCAGTGCGATTTAAACCATGCGTGCAATGAACACCAATCAGCTTATCTGTGGAAAAAGGTTTTAAAGGTTATTAAACAGCGTAAATGTTGCAACCTAATTTACTGACGTAACATCACATATTTCTCAGCGGCATGAGGTATTACAAGTCAGGATGGGTCGTTAAAAGAAAAAAAAAGTTTTTGCATTTTGATGAGCATTATTTGTCTGTTTAATAACATGCACTGATGAATTGTTGAATATACAACCAGGAACATGTCCTGCTGTTAAACAAAAAAATTAAAAATAAATAAATATATATATATATATTTTTTTATTCAGCAGGGACGGATTAAATGAATCAAAACTGACATTTATCATGTTAAATTAATACATAACTTAATTTATCATGTTAATTAATAAATACTGTTATTTTGAAATCCTTAAAAAGAAATAAAGCAGCTCAACTGTTTTCAAAATTAATAATATTTTTTTAGCATTAAATCAGCATGTTAAAATGATTTCTGACAGATCATGTGACCCTCAAGAATTGAGTAATGGGTGCTGAAAACTCAGCTTTACCATCATAGGAATAAATTATTTTAAAACACTCAAATAGAAAATAGCTATTTTAAATTGTAATAATTTTTCACATTTTTGTACTGTATTTTTAATAAATAAATGCAGTTGTGCAAAGCATAATAGTCTTTTTATTTTAAAAACCATTTCCAATTTTACATTAAATGTAATTAGCTATAATTTACCATTGTTTTCATTGTCACGCAGAAAATGTCTGACGGCCTTCTTGAAGCTGAGAATGGTGGCATTGCTTGGCACTTCATGCCCTGCTGTGAAGATCTTCAGGTGGTACAAAGTTTTTGGTAAATCCTGACACAAACACGATCACACATTTAGAGACAATCAGTGCAAGAACTTCCCTCCACCCTGATAATAACTCATCAGCTCTAATCTCGTCAAGCTGGATCCTCCAGCAGGGAGGAGATGTTTACACATTTACAAGAGCAAATACGGCAAGCTATTTATTTCGGCTGTAACAGTTCCTACCTCTACATTGTAGTAGCGAGTTGTGAAGGTCAGATCAATGATGAGACCCAGTTCTTGTCCTTCCTTCTCCATCATGCGCACAAGATCAAACGGTCCGAAGGGTTCTGATTGCGTTGAATGGTACCTGAAAGACTAATGCAGAAAGCAGTGGAAATAAACCTAGGTTCTCACGCACATTTCAAACAGGAGGAGTGTCTTCAAACCTGTTTTAAGGGAACTTTAAAGGCAATGAAGCGAGTCCCAGGGATTCGTCTGCCCACCGCCGTATAGTCCGTCCATCTAATGAGACAAACAACTTCAGCAAACGATCCTCAGTGATTCATTTCAGTTGACGAGACGAGTCAAAACAAGTAAAAACCTAACCTGTCAGGAACGCCATTTTTCTTTTTTGCAGGCATGTCTTCACAGCAGCTGCTCTGGCCCTACACTTTCACAAAACACAGATATATCCGATTACATCCCATACACCACCGGAAGCAGAGCTCGTACAAACACCACAACGCGACCTGTTCACGAACTACTTTGATTACGCGTCAGATTTGAGAGTTAACGCGACAAACATCAGAATCACACAGTGGTTTCACTTTCAGCTCTTGCCAAAACAACCTCCGTTTCACGGGTTTACGCTTAGACGCTTTCTTTAAGCGTGTTGGAGTCACGTATCGCGTTAGTGACAGATTCTATAATTTAATACAATAAAGAATGACAAATTTTACTGTAAACCGCTACCTCTGCAAGACTCTCCCACTTCCACGTTACCGACACGGTCGCGTGCCCAACTCCTCTGACGTAATTGATCTGCCGCGCGCTCTGCTGCCGCGCTGAGGCCGGGCGGTGAAACTGCAATCCGGCCCATAGATTGTTTTTACGTCAGAGCCGTTCAGCGTTGCCAAGGCCACAGTTTTCCTGGCTAATTTGGCTACTACTACACTTTTGCCGACTTCAATAAAGTTATATTTAGCTCCTGGCATAAAAATGCGATAAATATAACACGTTAACTATAAAGTTTTGATAATGGCTCGAATGAGTCCAAAAACAAAAAAACAAAAAAAAATGAATAAATAATATACAGTGTGGACACAAATATAGCTAACGTAGGGTTGGAAACAAGTTATTGTTGTTGTTTTTAATACACACACAAAAAAAATTAAGTGTTTCAGTCATTTTGGTGGAATGATACCCTCACCTTGTTCCTCGGACACTTTCAATCGAGTGCATTTGTGGATATGTGACCCTGGACCACAAAACCAGTCAAGGTTTTCCACTGATGTGCGGTTTGTTATGATAGGGCAATGTTTGGCCGAGATACAACAATTTGAAAGTCTGGAATCTGTGGGTGCACAAAACAGTAAAATATTGAGAAAATTGCATTTAAAGTTGTCCAAATGAAGTTCTTAGCACTGCTTATTACTAATCAAACATGAAGTTCTGATATATTCATGGTAGAAAATTTACTTAATGATTTTTGGCAGAAACTAAATATTTGTGACCCATACAGTGTATTTTTGGCTATAGCTACAAAGCAATAGTTTTGTGGTCCAGGGTCACAAATATACATAAAAAAGCATAATGAGTAAACTAGAACTTGAATGCTATTTGTTGCAGAAGGACCAAGAACACTTGGGTTTTTCTATAAGGTAAACAGACCAAGGAAGGATGGCACAAAGGGGGAAAGCTGCAATTTATGTAATTAAAAGGAATGTTTCTCTGGAGCCATGCATAATTCCACATATGACCTTGTGAATGTTTGCCTATAATTGAGTTTTTTGACTTTGGTTGGTTTCAAATCAACCAAAGATATTATAAATAATGGGCTACACTCTATTTATAATATCTGTTGGCCAATGCTTATTTTTGCATGTTAACTTATAATAATTGTTCAGTTCACATAAGGTAGGCTGTTGAGGAAGTCTGAGACGAGGGGAATGCAGTGTAAAATTATCAAAGGGAAAATTCTTCTAGGGTTAAACTATGCATGCCACCGAACGTCACATGTCCCGTCTGTTCAACTCCAGATCACGCTTTCAGTTAGACTGAATATAATAGTTTAAAAAAATTTCAAACAAATTAATGTTCTCAGCGAAAAATGAGACTGGGAGTAGTTGTCAGACACAGCGGCTGGAGCTAATAATAATAATAATAATAATTCACTACCCTGTAGAGTAAATACCTTAAAAACACCTGAAAGGTTTATTATGTTGGCAGTTATTTGAGAACCCAAGGGAGACTTCACAGAGTTTGTGACAAAAAGGTATAGTCTAGAACCGACATTCTCCATTAAAGGGAAGTGAGTACATGCAAATAAGGGCTGGACTAGAGTATATATATGCAGGCAGACTCCTTAGTGAACTTACCTATCTTATGCAATATCCACAATTCAATTAAAATGAGCCCATCATGACATACTGATGTTTCCTCTAATAAATAAAAACAAAATCTGCTTCTTTTTTTGTCTAAATTCGTGTTTAACAGTAAATTATTAGCAAGCACAGATTAAATGCGATTATAACTCTATGAGTGAGTTTGCACAGAAAATATTGTGTCAATATGAATTAGTCCTGACTATGATAATCACGGTAGCCTACGTTCTTGTATTGTAACAATCAGAGTAACTTGCACAATTTATTCAGAAAACTTGCTAACTTGCATTTCATCCTCAGAGAGCAAGAAGACAGTGAAAGAGTGTTTTTTGGGAGTCATATCGAGTCACGGTGAGGAGGGTGTTGTGTTCGGCGCTGACGGACGTGCTGTGAAACTGGTCGAGATCTACAGCTGCTTTGGAGGACCTTCAATGGCAGACAAGAGCAAGCTCTTTCTGGTCCAGGTACATTTTGTGGAAACTGTATCACAGACAAACCTGTACTTCAGCGAATATTGGTTTTGTTGATAATACATTCTACTCTAGAAATCCTTTGACTCTTTAGTACTCCTCGAGCATTTGAAATCTAAAAATGTTGCATTCACCAAGTCATGCTTGGATGTTAAATGTTCACTGCATGTTTATGATTATCATATCTCTCTGCTCTCCAGGCTTGTCGAGGGAGTGAGCTGGATGAAGGTGTGAAGGTGGAGACAGACTCTTCATCCTCAGAGGAAGAGGACGGCATATCTGGGCTGTTTTCCATTCCTGTCGACACAGCAGTCATGTACGCCACATCTCCAGGTGTGATTTATTAACTCTCCACATCATTTGCATAGCTTGTGAAGTTACAAACTCTTCAGTTCTTCACTCACGCTCGTTTGTTTTATAGGTTACGGTGCATTCATGCATCC
This sequence comes from Puntigrus tetrazona, assembly GCF_018831695.1. NCBI lineage: Eukaryota > Metazoa > Chordata > Actinopteri > Cypriniformes > Cyprinidae > Puntigrus > Puntigrus tetrazona. The sequence goes on from NC_056708.1 coordinate 16,246,478, forward strand.
TCTGGGCTCGGAGCTGATTCAAACCTTTTGTAAATTTCTAGAAGATCAGAGGTCCAGATCTGGAGATCACAAGACTTCTGACTCGAATAAACTACCAGGTGGCCTACAACTTTGAGTCCAGAGGGAAGACGTTGGGCGGCAAGAAGCAGATGCCTTGCTTTGTGACTCGATTTACCAGAGAGGTTTTCCCGTTCAGAAAGATGGCAGCAGAAGGAGATTTGCGCTTGACCTTCGCAGCAACGCAGCTTATCGATGAACCCAAACGATCACGGAAGAGCTCCATCAGCTGAGCAGACACTGACTGGAAGATTATGTGGAGACACTATGTTAGACATTATCTTATTTGATGAGATAACATAGCATCACGAAATAGCGATGGCAATAGGAAGTGAAGTATTGGGAAACGTGCAAGGAACTTGTTTTACATCTTTTCACAATTTTCTGTTGCATTTGAAATAGCATTGGTGAAAAAAAATTAAATATGAAAAAATACATGTGTATATAAATCTTGAAAGTGCTGTTTACCTGTATCGTATGTGATATTAAATGAATTATTGAACTCAATGTTTACTAAATTCAAATTGTGCTCTGTTGCAACAGAATATTAATAAAACACCGTTTCTGGGAAACACATGTGGATATCATAATTCTGATCCTGATTGAATTTGAAAAAACAAGTCAAGCCCAGGTTTCTGTGACTCATGATTGCGTAATGTTCAAACTTTGTCCTTGATATATTTACTGTACTTCAAGGTGTGAGTGTTTATTACACGTATACTTTTCTCATATGATGTGAGTTGACAGCCAATCCAGACATGCAGGATTTCAACACAGCCTGTTGGTCACAAACACTAATGCCAGGTTTCGTTTAACTGTGTGTAGAATGATGTCTATTATGTGTGCTTAGTGAGTTGTTCGGTATGTTACCACACGGCTTAAAATAGTTTTAAGTCATAATTTGCACTTTTTAGATTTACAATAATTAAAAAGTGTTTTTTGGCTGCCCATAGTGACAAATAAAGTTGGTGAAAACTTTACAGTAACCTGAACTGTTGAAAATAAGAGTGAAAATTAGATATAAAATGAATAAAAGAAAAAATAAGAAACATTAAATGAATGTCTGGTATGTGAATAAGACAGACTGATATGAAGTAAACCATACAGGAACTATCAGAACGATGTTGTAATAATTATCTATGAGCATCTTAACCTGAGACACATGCATCTTTTTACTTTTCGTGAAGGATCGGAACACACTGTACCAGGAGTACTTTATCAAGAATAACAGCAGGCGATCCACATGTAGTCTGCTTACGGTTTTACATTCATAAATGATAAGCAGCTAATGCTATACATCTAAAGGCCCACAAAGTACAGCAGATATCAAACTTCATTTAAGTGGTGAAAAAAGCTTTTAATTAGTCTATGAATTAAATATTTATTTTTATTATTATTATTACACTGTGAAAACAATTCATAAAATTTACAGTAAAAAACTGGCAGCTTTGGTTGCTGGAATTTAACCGTAAAAAATATTGGTAACAACGTTTTAGGTTTTAAAGGTTTTAACTTAAATTTACAGTTAAATACCATAATTTTATTAACTGATATAACATTAAAACACCAACATATTAAAGTACTGAAATCTGTTTTGTACCTTTGAAACGCACTGACAACCACCAGTGCAGGTGGTGATGAGAAAGTCATATGATCAACCAAAGCCCATCACAAGAAGCTTTTAAATAGCAACGTGTATAGAAGGTGCACAATGTCATTCACACAAACATTAAATTAACTGAAATATGCAATAAACATTAATTTAACAACATAAGATGTACTATACAACCCTAATAAAAATAACTGATAAGAAAAACTAAAAAGAAATATAGTGATTTTAGAGAAAAAACATCAAATACAAACTAAATTTGAAATGCAATGCAGGGAATTCTGGGAAAGTCAATTTACGTTTTTTTCCTGTAAATTTTACAGGAATTTACCGTTGACCATTTAACAGATTTTTACTGTAGCATTTTAAAAAAAATCTATTAAAATCATGGTCATTTTAGAGCGTATTTATATCTAAAAATAAATAAATAAAACAACACCTACCTGAAAAATTATTAAAGAGGTCATTGGATGCCCATTTTCTAATTGTTGATATGATTCTTTAGGGCCTCAATGAAAAGTCTATAACATGGTAAAAATGAATGGTAGTGTAAAAAAACACAGTTTTTAGCCTGTCAAAAACCGCACAGAGCAACCCGATTTATTGCATGTCTCTTTAAATGATAATGAGCTCAGCTTTAGTCGTGAAGCTTTCTAACTAGCACATTATAAGGGAAGGCAGTTTGAAAAGATTAATAAAAGAACCTTATACTCCCTTTGTAAGTGAGGCTAGATGATTTGTGCAAACATAAATGCATTTAGGTAGATCGATATTTGATTTAATAACAAACTTAATTCGCTTCATCTTCAGCGACGCACATGTTGGGAGTAAATGACAACTGCTATGATTATTATTACATCCAACAATGAAATAGCTCAAAGGTTAGGAGACATTTTTTGTGTAAAACTTCAAGTGCAGCTGTCTACGGCTCACTCAGGGCGGGACTAAGGTAAAGCAGCAGTGTCAATCAACTATCGTGGGAGGGGCCTGGGTCTGTGATGTCATACAGCCAAGAATACGGTTGCAGAGGCAATTTGCTGCTCACACAATGTTGTAAATCATCTGTCTACTGTGTGCATATCCACCCTTTCTTGGGACAAATAAAGGTGTGCGATCTCACCATAAGTTTTTGTAAGCAAGCAGAAACTTCTACTATGTGACTAAATCACTTAGTGTGTGTGTGTGTGTGTGTGTGTGTGTGTGTATATATATATATATATATATATATATATATATATATATATATATATATATATATTAGTGCTGTTGCATAATCACATCTAAAATAAATGTTTTTCTTTATATAATATGTGTTTGTACTGTGTTTTTTTTAATATGCATTTTGTTAGCTAAAGTTGAAGCTGCTGACTTTCTTCTGACAAGGAATTACCGGTGTTGCGTAGGTAAGACTGATAACACAGGAAATGCTGGGAGGAAATTCCATTTATGTCGTGACACACTGAAAAAAGCCATAAATGCTGTACTCACCAATTATATGACTCTCAGACAGACTCTCATAAAGCAGGCTCTTCTCATTCTATGACTGCATTGGACCTCAGTGTCTGACAGAAGAGAGGTGAAGATGACGTCTTGTAAACTTTCTTTGACAGAAAACAAGAGAATGAAGAACAGGGCTTTGATAGTGTCCGTGGAGAACTTCTATCCAGGTGCGGGTCTGAAGAACAGGAACGGTGTGAAGAGAGACACTCGAAGACTTCACAAAATCCTCAGCAAGCTCGGCTTCTCTGTGGACATCAGAATGGACATCGGAGCAGATGAGATCTATGAAGCATTTAAAGCAGGTAATGATATTTAATCTAATAATTTTATATTTCACATCTGCAACCCCCTCCTCTTCAATTTCTTAAAAACACATTACATAAGGTCATTTATTGGTGGCAAAGTCCCATGCTTGTTAATAACTGTTCGTATTTATCAGCAAGCACAGATTAAGCTGATTTATCTCTGGCACAAACTCTTTCAACTTGATGAAAAACAACTTGATTTTAATCCGCAAAGAAATGAAGATTCGTGTTGGGTTTGGTGAATTTTGCAATCATCAGAAATTAATTAGTGAATCATATAAGCAATAAAACTACTAGCCGATGACTAAAAGTCACACAGACTCAAATCTGAACACATAATACGTGGCATGAATGAGTAAGATCAACAACGACAGCTTATTAGACACGCATTCAGAATCTGTCCATATATTTAATTACACTATTATGACTATTTCTTATGAATTCCATCTCCTCCATCCTCAGAGAGCAAGAAGACAGTGAAAGAGTGTTTTTTGGGAGTCATATCCAGTCACGGTGAGGAGGGTGTTGTGTTCGGCGCTGACGGACGTGCTGTGAAACTGGTCGAGATCTACAGCTGCTTTGGAGGACCTTCAATGGCAGACAAGAGCAAGCTCTTTCTGGTCCAGGTACATTTTGTGGAAACCGTTTTACTCCTATTCTGGCATAAGATCCTGTACTTCAGCGAATATTGGCGGTTTTGTTGATAATACATTCTACTCTAGAAATCCTTTGACTCTTTAGTACTCCTCGAGCATTTGAAATCTAAAAATGTTGCATTCACCAAGTCATGCATGGATGTTAAATGTTCACTGCATGTTTATGATTATCATATCTCTCTGCTCTCCAGGCTTGTCGAGGGAGTGAGCTGGATGAAGGTGTGAAGGTGGAGACAGACTCTTCATCCTCAGAGGAAGAGGACGGCATATCTGGGCTGTTTTCCATTCCTGTCGACACAGCAGTCATGTACGCCACATCTCCAGGTGTGATTTATTAACTCTCCACATCATTTGCATAGCTTGTGAAGTTACAAACTCTTCAGTTCTTCACTCACGCTCGCTTGTTTTATAGGTTACGGTGCATTCATGCATCCTCTGGGCTCGGAGCTGATTCAAACCTTTTGTAAATTTCTAGAAGATGAAGGAGGTCCAGATCTGGAGATCACAAGACTTCTGACTCGAATAAACTACCAGGTGGCCTACAACTTTGAGTCCAGAGGGAAAACGTTGGGCGGCAAGAAGCAGATGCCTTGCTTTGTGACTCGATTTACCAGAGAGGTTTTCCCGTTCAGAAAGACGGCAGCAGAAGGAGATTTGCGTTTGACCTTCGCAGCAACGCAGCTTATCGATGAACCCAAACGATCACGGAAGAGCTCCATCAGCTGAGCAGACACTGACTGCAAGATTATGTGATTCATCTTAACTCTTCTGTAGCATCTCTCAAAGTATCTCACAGCAGACTGATAATGAATCAAGTGACGTCATGTCACGTAAAGTTTCATGTCCAGCAGGAAGTGAGCGGTTGAGAAATTTGCATAACGTGAAATGATGTGCATTTTTAGTGCGTCATGTGTTTTTGCTATTGCTACCTCATTATGTATATAATGTATTATAAATGTATATATATTTGAAAAAATAAATGTATAAATGTAAATATTTTCCAAATATATACTGTATATGTCTCATGCTGAGCAAGGCTGACTAATGCTACATTTATTAAATAAAATAAATATTAAAATAAACAACATTACATATCATTTTTATTTAAATAGCTGTTTTGATCATATGATCTTTTTCCATAAAATATTATAATCATTTTAATACTGATTTTGTGCTCAATAAACATTTTTTTAATTATTATCAGTGCTTATAAGAGTAGTGCTGCTTGATAAAATAAAAATGTAAAAATAATTTATTATTTTTGATTAATCGAAAACCCAAATTAATATTTTTATTTATAATAGAAACATATACTTTTATTTTAGCAAGGAGTTGATCAAATGTAAAGACTGATTTTTTTTTTAAATATATAAATGATAAATGACAAGCCCAACACTTTTGACGCGTGTATATACTTAAAGTAATCAAGAACCATTTAAATAATTTACAATTTAAGAATATAAGCATTACTGACGTTCGTTATTAAATATAACAAGTATGGTCATGTAAAAGAAGAGCCTGAAATGGGTCATCTTTGCAAATGAAATGACTGGGGACATAACTGACCTAAATGACAACAATAAAACTAAAATAAATAAATAAATAAATAAATAAATATCAAGCGATTGTGTTTAGTTTCAAAAACACAACCTTTACATAAGGTCTGTCACATTTCATTGTATTTCTGATGATTTCAGAGAAAAGTAATGTCACAGAAATGTTGATTGTATGCTTTCTGAATTCAAAATAAAACTGAAAGAAAGTTCAGCTCTCTGTGACTAATGATGTGTTAGTCACACTTTGCCCCTGACATTTTTTTTTACTGTAATTGAAAGTGTGCACAGGATTGCACGTGAACGAATGAAATCACGCGAATGAACAGCAGATCCAGACATGCAGGATTTCATCAGTGCACACGGACTGCTGAGCACAAATACTGATGCCAGAAGACATATGAATATAATTAACTCAAGAAAAAAAAATTCAGATGGCTTAATCTTCTCAGGAAAAAGGTACACATATAACATAAACCTGAACTGACTGGTTATTTAATTTCGGGCAACAACGGGGAAACTGCTTTTTGCAGCAGAGATTTCCAGATTTGCGTCAGAAATAAAAATGAACAAAACAAATCTACCCTGAAAAACACTGCAGAGCGCGTGTGACAACTAACCCCGGGGGTGTTACAGAAAGGAGGTTATGTGGCATACTCGGGTACGTCAACCAGTAAGTAACCAGATAACCTCAGCTTTCAGTTCCAAAACGGAGGCAATTTTCAGGGAATAAAAGTAGCTATAGCAACTCTCTGAAGATAACCTGAAGATAAGAGTAGGTTATGTTACAGGGTTAGCTTTCTGCAGAGCGATCGGTGTGACAGATTGCACACAATAGTACATATTATTACAATAAAGATGTTTATACATACTCAAGATATATATATATATATATATATATATATATATATATATATATATATATATATATATATATATATATATACACACACATATATTTCTATAAGCTTGAGTATGTATAAACATCTTTATTCTAATATTATATAATATGTATATAATGTGTTTTTATAATAAAAATCTTATATGACTTATTATATAATTAGCTTCAAACAAACAATACAGCGCTTATTCTCCACGATTAAAGATTAAACGAAAAAACCACAGCAACAACAAACGATTGCACAAGAACACGTCAGGTGGCGACATGCAGTAAGTGTGCAAGTAACCTCTGAGCAGAAGAAGAAAGAAACGGCGTGGCTCGCTTTTTCTAGGCGTCGGTTTCCATGGAGACTCGTCGATTCGTCGCTCTGTCGAGAACGTCTTGTATTTTAACCAGGAACGCACTCCGAGCGAATGCCGAACAGAAGCGAGCATCCCCATGCCCTGCTCCCTCGAAGCGTGTTCTTTTAAGGGCGCAGGGCGTTTCTGTCTCGTATAAGCGTTTGGAAGCCTCTTGATGAACAGAGCGACGGAACAAACGTTACCTTGACAACACCCGTGAGCGCGCGCAGCATTCAGCTCTCCAACAGATGTTGCAAATACATATTACTTCTTCTTATTATTTTATTTAAACGTCGTCTCGCCGTGTCTTAATTATCATAATTGTTTTCTAACTTAAAGTGCTTAAACTTACAAGTCTAACTGAAGATCACGTGATCACAAAAGTGACTGAGACAACACCGCCATCTACTGGCAAATCCCTTTCAGCTCCACTGACAGACACTAATATGATATTTGCGCCTGCCACGAGGGGGCGGTGTCCGCAATATGAATTTTTTACGTCGCAACAGGAAGAAAAAAAAAATAAAATAAACAGTAAGTATTCATCTATGCAAACATTTAGGCTAGGCTATTCATTCATTCAAAGCTGGTCGTGATCAAAGCTTAATCACTTGTCATTTGCCATTCATATTTGATATTAGATTACATAATTGTTGCAGATTCTGATATTCATATAAGAGACTAATTAAAATATACTTTTTGTTGTTGTTGTTATGTAGTGTAGATCACTGGATCACAGAACTATAGCTACCCACAAAACCAGGAGCCAATTTCATAACATAAAACACAGCCTTGCGAAACAGTGACCGAATGCTACAAAAGCCATTCTTAGCACCTCAAGTGTTTCTTGGTCAACTGTCCCTTAGTCTGGAATGTTTCACTCACCACAGCAACCACAGTCGAACTGTCCTGGTCATCTCGTAATTATGGGCTTCAGCAGTTTCTTTGAGAGCGGACCCGAATGAGCAATGCTAAGGCATTAGGGCTGCTCTGTATCTGCTCAAAACAGCCAAACAAAATCACTCAGACTGGTTACTTTGTATTGATTACATATTAATCACCCAATAGTTATACATTTTTCAGAAAGTACTGAGTCTCCCTAATTCCACTTTTTTTTTTTTTTTTTTCAGAATAAGAAAGAGCTTTATTGCAAGTATGTTTGTACATACAAGGTATTTTTATCTTTTAAAATGTTCCTATACCTCTTCTAAACACAAAAAAGTATGTGACATTGGTTAATGGCCAAATTACATGCTGATAAACAAATAAAACATTATTTTTGATTGGTGTTATTTCACTACGCTTTATTTAAATGTCACATTATGATTTCGTTATTAGCTTTTCATTAAATTCACAAACCCCCTGGAGTTTGGGAAACATTGGTGTAATGTTAATGCACTTTATGTTGTAAATTAGAACAAATTAAATGTACTTTCCTACAATTTGTATTTTTATATCAATATGGTACAAGATTGTATCCTCCCAGCTAAAACAAAAAGTAACTTAAAATGACTATTTACTTCATAAGATCAGCTACATAGACTTAACTGTGCTATTTTGGGACATAGTGAATATGAAGCGCTTTTAACATACTATCCCTGTATTAAAAAAAAAAAAAAAAAAAAGTATTTAGTTAGTACACTTGGACTAATGTATGAACGATGGGTTCAAGTGTAGGCTATTATAAGTAGAATAGTTGGTACACTTAGATGATGTGGGTTTACCTTAATAATTATTTTAGCAGCTATTTTAGCTCGGAAAAGCAGCCTAATTATGTTAGCTGTCTAAAATTTGTAATGTAATGGATTACGTTGCTAACTACAATTTTTGTCATATATATCCTAATTTGGAATGAGACGTCTGGATGCTAAGCGCGTCTATAAGCTAACACACACTTAGCTTCACGTTCTCCATCACTGGAACGCGCGTCTATGTGTTTTACTTGAATTAACGTTAGTGGGTCACTCCGTCTCCTCCGTGAGGCCTAATTGCTGGTTCCTGGCAGCCGTGGGTATCCCAGGGGCCGTCGAAACCCGTAACCTACCTTCCGTGCCGTTTGCTAATTGAAATAGCTAATGAGATCTCGGAGGACCGAGTTTCCGACCCTCTTCGTTAAAAAACAGTGGCAGTGTGTCAAAACACGTATAATTGTGCTGTAAACGCGCGAAAATATTTAATTCTGGACACTGCTTTGACAATTTTAACAGAGTTTTTAAGCCTCCTGAAAACAGTATGTTCCAGTGTCTTCATCACAGAAAGCTTACTTTAAATCACTGGAACATTTGGTTGCATTTCTGTCTTACAAGCCTGTCAATAAAGTAAACCACAGTGTAATCAAATAATGTCTGCTCTGAACACCATTTTCCAGATAAACACACAAACATAAAAAATAGTAATTATATGCATGTAAGCATATAAAAGGTACATTTTGAGTTTTGTGACCCTGGAGCACAAAAACAGTTTTTCACTCAAATTCTAGATTTTCAAATAGTGTTATCTTCACCGAATATGGTCCTATCCTAACAAACCACACATCAACAGAAAGCCCATTCATTCAGATTTTATTAAAAAAATATCCTTATGACTGGTTTGGTGGCGGAGGGTCACATTTTTTCATTATTTTGCTCTCACAGAGTACCAAGATAACGTCATTGCGCAACAACAAGTTGCACTTTTTCTATGAGAAGCTGTGTTTTACGCCAACAGTGAGTTATATAATTTAGTTTGTGGACCTCATGAGCGCCAGCATTTCACACACGCCACTTCACCAGCCATAATTAGATAAATGAACACTGCCAGCGTGTGTGATACTGGCTCTATTCAGAAGATCTATGTTGCATTATTCAGCCAGTCATCACATGCAGCATCTTCACTCCCCCCAAAAAACACAATGCAGCCTTTAGAAATAACTTGAGGTTTATTAGCTATGGAGTCTTAGGAGAGTCACACACACAGGGTTAGGAACAGGGCGAGGTGGTACCAAAAGAAAGAAGAAAAAAAAAAAAAAGGAGAGAATGCAGTAATGAAGAGAGAAAAAAAAAAAAATCAACTACCATTAGATTGAATTGAACTAAAACTACAAATTGTATTTGTCAAGTAGGTCTTAAAAAACAAAAAAGAAAAAAAAGAAACCTTTATACATTTGTCTTTTATACAAGTAGCAACATTGGAGAATCACGTTGGAAAAAGGCAATTTACAAAAAATACAATTTTGTTTCAAAGAGAAAAGCAAAATAGAGGTGTGGTCAAATATTGACCAATAATTATTCCTTTTCATTCTATCTTAAAAACTTGGTCTAATATCTATAAAAATGTAAAAAAAACAAAAACAAAAACAAAAAAAGCAATATACAAGTGTAAAAAGTTTGTAGTTTTTTCCATTCACTCTACTGATTTGGTGACCAGAGAGAGAGGTTGTGTTTGCAGCAAGGCATGATGGGAATGTAGGGCTGCCTGGTGGAACGGCGAGGACGGGGAGAGCAGGGAAGGAGGCAGGGTGGTGAAGGGGATGGGGCGGCTCAGGAGGGCCGCCGACTGGCTGTGGAGGGAGATGCTCGGATGGGAAGCGGTGGAGCTGGACGAGGACGAGGAGCTGGAGCCCGAGGCTTTCCCTGGCAGGGGGAAGTGGGGGTGGTGGGCTCTGCCCTCCGGTTTGGTGGTGAGGGACAGGGGCTGAGCCTGCTCCGAGTGAGTGGCTGCGGGGGCTGCCGGCGATGCCAGGGCGGCGGACGGCGTGGCGGGCGAGTCCAGCATGCTGCCGTGAGAGGAGGTAGGGCTGTCACACATTTTGTCGGACGGCAGGTACGGGACGCACTGCTTCTTGGGCTGGGGTGAGAAGTTACCTGCACGTGAGAGGGAAACGGGGGTTAATCATACTCCCAAATAGTCCGTTAACAAATAGTGAATGAAAACACAAAGAAAAATGGGCATTATGATGACAATTGAAGCATTTTAGTTCAGTCACAAAAAGTAATAAAATCTAGTTTATGTGAGATAAATAGTTAATATAGGTAACAGGTAACATAATCGGTAATAATTCATTTGGTTGATACATTAAAATTAGTACCGTCAAACAATTTCATCCAAAATAAACATATTTGTTTGCATAATGTGTATATTTTTTAATGTATATACAAATACAAATGCATAAAATATAATATTATAACATAATAATATTATATATATATATATATATATATATATATATATATATATATATATATATATATATATATATATATAAAATGTGTATATGTGTAAACATTTTCTAAATATATATAGTGTGTGCAGCCAAAAACTTTTACTTTGGATCTGATTAATCACAAAAATAATAAAAATAAAAAGCATATAACTAAATAATAACATAACTTAAGCTTATTATAAACTACAATTCAAAATAGAATTTAAAAACAGCTAAAATGTTCGTCATCTAATGTCTAATGTCAAAATCGAACTGAACACGATCTTTGAGTTGAATGATCGGACCAACAGGGATGCTGGGGGGAAAAAAAGCTCAAGTTCAGCAAAAGATCATGCATACAGAAATTGAGAAAGAATTACAGATGTCCAGTCACACTTACTCTCTTGTGGGGAATCAGGTTTATTGTCTCTCTTCCGTTTCTTCCTCTTTCCCTGCGGACAGACATGATTTGGAGCAAATTAGATGCGTTTGATTAAGCAAAACTCCCCTGACTGCCAAAAACAATGAAGGACTCTGAATCCCACATGATTTGCGTTAAACTCTGCATTCTGTGCTCACTTACGTAGTTGTCTCGCGCAGACCAGCCCGGATAAAGCTGAGAGTGCAGCTGCCGTTCTTTCCTGGCGAGTTCGTAGTATTTGGCCTGTTCCTCACGTGAAAGAGAGTGCCACTGCGGAATAAAAGAACATATGGTCAAATTTCCCTCCTTTTTCATTTCCTTAAAGGGATAGTTCACCCATAAACGCACTTTCTGATCATTTACTCACCCTCATGTCATTCCAAAAGCAAATGAGTTTATTTCTCATGCACAAAAGGACAAATTTCAAAAGCGTACAAGTCATACGGACCACTTTTATTATGCTTTTTGTTAGCTTCGGCGCGTATTCGTTGTAATTGCATGGAATAGATCGACATGCACCATCTTCAGAATATCTTCTTTTGTGCTTTATAAGAGTTTGGAATGACATGAGGGTGAGTAAATGATGGCAATTTTCATTCTTAGGCGAACCGTTCCTTTAAGACAAGATGAAGAGAAACACACTAATGCATCTCAGCTCCTCTCGTAATGGAGTTGTAAGCGCTCACCCTTCTGCCCAAGATCTGGTTGATGGCTGCGCTCTCTTTCAGGGTGCATTCGGCCACTACTTTGGCCCTCATTTCCTTCATGTAGAGCATAAAGGCATTTAAGGGCTTCTTGATGTGAGGCTTCTTCTCTTCCTCTTTTTTCACAGGCACCGAGGGCTTTCTGTACGGACACAGATGGATTCAGAGACCACGTCAGTCGGAGAAGAGCAGAGAAATGACAGTGAGAGAGTAATGGAGGACAGGGACTCACCCGTGTGTCGAGTTGCTGCCGTTGTCGGCGCTGGGCTCCTGTTTGATGGCAGGCGACACAATGGCTGGGTGAGGGATGCCCGTCTGGTGCAGGCCATGAGGAGGATGAGGCACCATGTGAGGAGAGAAACGACTGGATACCAGACTAGAGAGAGAGCGACAGAGATTCACAGTCAGTTACAAATAAACAGTACTCAAGATACAGATATGAATAGAGTAGTAGATATTTAGATCTGAAAGAGATAGAATTATAGGAAATTCCAGATGGAAATAGATATAATGATAGAACAGAATGTTAGAACAGACAGACAGATAGATATATATGCATAGATAGATCAATAGATATATGCATAGATAGATCAATAGATCCAAGGATAGAAAGAATGAAAGATAGAAAGATCTACAGAAAAAAAGATGCAAGAGAGAGAGAGAGAGAGAGAGAGAGAGAGAGATCACACTGGAGCAACTATATTAGCAGCTGCATCTGGAAAAATCTTCTACTCTTGACTTTAAGATTCATAACAGCTAATACAATAGCAGCATTGTCATTTTCACAGATGAGAGGGGGAAAAAAACCCTGTGTTCCAATCTGTGATTTGCACACCCCGGTAAAACGCATATTTCCACTGAATTACAGCACTTCACTGTGCCACAAAATGAATACAGAACAGAAAGAGATCACTCTCCTTCTACAGACAACAAAAGGTGCACAGTCATAAGATAATCGTGAAAGCAATATTGGGAGATTAAAAAACAGCAAGATTTCATGCTGACGTGTGAAAACTGAACTCATCCGGCAACCCAAGGAACTTAAGCATCAACTGAATGGAAAGAATATGATAAAATCATCAGTTTCTATTCAGCAAGAGCTTCAGGAAGAGCGACTTTCATATAATGGCCAGCATATCTACAGTGATATGGTGGAAAGTGAAAAAAAGAAATTTTATACCCTTGAGTTTCTGCAACACTAACTAAAATAAGTTTGGTCGCATATGCATGTATATAAATTTTTTAACACCATTTTGTATAGCAAATGGCACAAACACTTCCATGTAATCTAATAATTTTGTTTATTAGCGGTGAACATTAGTGATGAAGTTGAACTTTTATCTGAGTAACTGTGTTGCATTTAAAAAAAGATTTCCTTTCTGAAACATAACACAGGGTTGAAAGAGAAAGAGCGGTATCAAGGCGCCATTATTGAGAAAAAAAATACATCAGCAGTTTCCTGTACTAACTCTTCTCTGGGCCTTTAGGGAGGAATTGCGCTGTCTGCATCTCATGTCTATTAATAGGTATGAGTTCAACTGTAAATCAGCAAGTTGGTGCAGAAAAGAAGGTCTTGCCCTCTGTTACATACCTAGACATGGAGGCGTTCATGGCGAGTGCAGGGTAGGGGTGTCTGAAGCCCCCAGGAGGGATGGAGTACATATGTTGGCCTTGCCTGAAGATAGAAGAACAGCAATCAAACAACTGGGCAAAGCAAAATCAGGGACAAACAGATGCTCTTTTTGCTAAAAGAACTTTTAAAAATAGCAACAAACTTCATTAAGCCATCTGCATGGGTAAAATAAGGTTGATGTTATGCATTCAAAGGCCAGAGGGTTCAGACTTACTGAGGAACCAGCCATCCTAGAGGGTGAGGGATCTGTCCAACTGCCCCAGGAGAGAGCGGGTAATACGGGGACAGCTCTGAAGGGTGAGGGGTCCTTGGTATGCCTGAGGAAACAAACACTGATTATGAAAATTGAAGACAATTTAGTTGGAGATAACTGGCACCAAATCATATTGCAAATATAGTATTCAAACAATCCCCCTTGTCTACCATTGCCTTACAAATAGGTAGTCCTGCCCCAAACCAAAAAGATCAGGCAGATAAAAAACACATATGATTGCAATTCCATTTAGTGCCACTAGGAAAGCCAAAACTTCACCTGTAACTACTCCTATCCCCATATTACTGCAATAAATCGCATTAAAACAAGTCATGACTCAGCATTTCTGGATCACATTACTTTCTCAAAGCTTTAGAAAATGCAGCTGAATTGCTTACCTGTCTTTGGGTCAAGAATTTCCAGCGAGAGGTGAGAGGGAGGCGTCCCAGGGGAGAAGTGTTCATTGCTGTAGGTAATCAGTGGTGTAAGGGGATGAACATGATGGGGGTGTTGTACCACTGGAACCTTATTGGACTGAAAAACAAAATGAGAACAAGAAAGAGGTGAGGGAGGTGGGGCGGATAACTGCATGTTTAAACGACCAAAAAGCCAACCAAAAAGAAGAAAATAGCCATTAGGCCTCATTACTCATGAACGGCGCCAGAGAGTTTTAAAGAACAATGGGTCTCGGCAGCAGAGTTTACTTTTCCCTACTTCTCCCAAAGGAAAATAAACACCAGTTGGGCATTTGACCGGCTGCATGGAGAGTGGGAGAAATCACACCTAACACCCTTAGTAGGCATTTCTCTCACGTAACATAATAGCAACAAGAGAAAGATGTTTTCAGCTGCCATTCTGCGTAATTGACGCTAATACAGGCCTGACGTGAAAGGAAGTGGCAGAGATCTTGTTTATTACACCTGCCGCAGGAGGCACCCGAAGGTGGCACCTGTTATAAAAAAAAAAACAAAAAAAAACCCTTCAGTGCTTCTCTTGGAAAAGTAGAAAAAATTAACAGATCAGGATGACTTCTGATATTGTGAAGGCGACACAATTTTGAAAACATTCGGGGAAACCCACTCCTGGAAAAGCTACCATTCTGCAGTATATGAATGCAAATACTAAGCAAAGCAAGCTCAATTCCAAATTTCAGTATTAAATTCTAAGATTTCCAAGGGGGACATTTTAGTGAGCAACAGCAAATCTCTTCATGGTTTTCTCTTTCAGAACAACTGACATAATGATGTACCAGCAGTCTAAAGAGAGCCTTGCTACAGGTAAAGTGAGGTAAACTCATCATTTGTAGCACATAGTCAAGTGAAGTTTGAGGAATACTGGAGGAACCTATATTAGCATATAATTTAGTAGCATATGTCCAGAACCCTAACCACATAAATATACCAGTAGGACTATAATAATATCAGAAGCAGCACTGCTGTGATGTGTACACAAGCCAATGCAAGGTGGTGAGCCATAGATTGAATGGGTTACTTGTTGGCTCAGGACGTCACAAGGGAGCTAAAGTGGAGAATGCCGTCTTGTTTCTTCCATGCTAACCTTCCCCCCACCTCTATGTAGGCAGTGGGTTTGACCTCTGCTCCAACCAGCACTCTGTGAACATGAACAAGGCTTGCATTGAGACAAGACTGGCTCTCGTTTCCCACAGTCCAAAGTCATCCAGATCTCTCGGTTGCCTCTCTATTCCTTGCCTTTCACATTCCATCCATCTGTCTGTCTGACTGTACGTCTCTGTGTTTGTACTTAAGCATTGCAGTAGCTTGGCTTCTGGAAACACTGCAAGGTGCATCAAAGATCTGTCAGTAGGTTGACTGAGAACAAAAGGTAGAGGACACCTTGCACTGTTCCTCCAAGATAGTGTTTGTCCACTGCACTATGATATTAGCTGTTGAGGCTAATCTCTCTCGCAATCCAACTGCCAAGAATCCCTGCTGTGTCAACACGCCAGCCGCTCTGCCTTCGATACCAACATCCCAAGCATAGACTGCCGCCAAATTGGGCCCCTCGCCCCTCCTTACAAACGGACTGGATTGGTCCAGCTGACTGAAAACGTCCCAAGGATCCATATCAACACTCCTGTTTGTTGTTTGTGAGGGCTCTTTAAAACTAGAAGAAAGGAAGTGTTCACCAGATTTACACAACTTAAGTCTTAAATGAAGGGAAAAGCCGGGTTGAAAACATATGCAAGCTGAGCAGCTTGGTTCGGTAACATGAGGACAATGACAACACTTAACAACACTACTTTCTAAAATCAACCCTTCAGGTTGCAATAAGCAGGAATCCACCTTTAGATGGCAGAAATGGGTTCTTCTTCAATTCTGGTCTGTCAACAAGAACCAGGATCTTTTTACCTTTTGTTTAAACAAGTCCTGTGGTTCATCAAGGGCGAAGCCTTATAAATCTCCCTAAATCCACTTTTGTAAGTTGGTCTGTAGGAGGAGAAGACACCTGACCAGCACAACAGTGAAAAACCGCTGACAAAACACCTCACCAAACAGAAAAAGTGAGTCATTGTGTAAACATTGTTCCACCTTTTGTATCACATAGTTAAATTACATGGAGTCCAGAGTTCTCAAGCACATGTTTACCAATTGTGCTGGGTCAGTCTTTCATTCAACGGCCATTGTTTTAAGAAAGACTCAGAACTAAAGTTAGCTAAACATCGTACATCTTTGAACAGTTTTCTTTGGAGTGATTCTCCACAAGGAGGTGTCGTAGCCATTTGAAACGACAAAAGTCACATCTGTACAAAACAAAGTGCAGGGTCAGCGCTCTACACCTGCTGATTAATCTGTTGCTCTTCTCCGCCTGCTAGCAAAGGAACCCGCCCAAAGACGATTTCTGGTGCCACCACATGGAGCTGTTAAAACTGGAGCTCTGCTAAAACAAGCACATTGTGGAGTAAGAAGCAAATGTGGCCTGTTGTTTTTTTTCTTCTTTTGGCTTCACCTCCTCCATCTCTTACTTGAGTTACTGAGCAAACAGGCGTTTGAGCAAGAGGGATCAAGACACAATGAACTGCTTTAGCAGTGGAAGAATGAGAGACTAAATACAGATTCAAATGAAGGATAATAGAGAGGATAGGACAAGCCAAAACTAGCAATATGAGCCAAACAGTATGATCCCTAACAATGGGGTGCAATTTACAATTATCACCATCTCCTTTTACAGATACAGGCTTTGAATTTAATTTTAGCACTTCTATTAAGAACTATTTTGTGGGTTTTAAGCAATCTGCATCTTGTTTCACACAGATTTACATCCTCATACTTTACCAGACAATGTAAATGAAGGCCAAAACAGCATTATTGGAAAAACTCAAATCACATGATTTGGTTTTTGCATGAACACATCAGCACCCATCAGCACAAACATCATGCTTTCACTAAGACGCATCAATTGTCAATGCCATTAGCAGGCAATTTGAATGGAATTTCCATTTGTAATCTGATTTTTGAAAACAACGTGAAAATGGCTGGTGGACTCATGACTAATGCCTGGTAAAGACTTTATTTGTTTATAATAAATTATTTAAACCATAATTTCTTGACTAGACCTAATTTGCAAGCGTGCTTTTGAGACAGACAACAGCTAAAGTACTGGCTAGCCAAGTGTGATCGCTGCGTCGGCTGTCAGCTAATATAAGTGTTTGCTAAACATGGTGACTTACTGCAAGTCTTAAGAACCAGGTTTTGCACTTGTGATATCACTGTGAGATCATTTCATATCAGATAGGAGACTTTGAGTGTCTACAACTTGATCTGTTTGTTTAATGTGAAGGATTAGCAACAAAATTGCTCAGGGGCATTCTGTGAAACTACCAAGAAATTAAAATTATTTTCTGTTTGTGAAGGCTAAGCATGGGCTCTCAGAAAGACTACTAAAAGCTTTGTAAAAGGCCTTGTAAAAACATTGCCATGCAATTCTTTGAAGAGAGATTAATATATATATATATATATATATATATATATATATATATATATATATATATATATATATATATATATATATATATATATATATATATATATATGGAATCTAACTGTACCATGGTGTATTTCAAAGCAGCATAGTATTGCTACTTGATACACAAACCACGGTACTGTTACAGGACTTTTTTGTATGATTCTTACTGAAAAAAAAATAAATCTCACACACAGCTTACAAAGGGGTTGACAAGTCTGAAGTTCCCACAATGCCTCACACATCACCTGCCCCTCTGTTCTGGTTTGATGTATTATTCATGCGGCCCGGGTCCAGATGCATTGTATGGAAGGCGATGTGAAGAGGTAGGCTCGGTGCTGCAATATCACCCTTGCACACATTCAGACGGATGCCAATGGAATGCTAAACAAACCTGGTTCCTGAATAATTGAGCCTTTCGGACCACTCTGGCTCACCCTATTAGCATGTGTGCCTTCTGGACCCAATCTGTGCAGCCACAGAAATGGTTTCCACAGGTCACTCACGCCCTATCGGCAGCCTGGTGAGATTTCAACAGCCCCTTCCATTCATTAGAAACACAATAAACCCTCTAGCATGTCACCTAAATTATTTACCGACTCTAATTAATCCTCCGATCACAAGAGATTCCCCCAGATCTGCATGCCAGAAATTAATCCCCAATGCCAACACCTAATGAGGAAGCGAAGTCTGTTTTTCTGACGGGTGAACAGTAGCATCAGTGTTTCTACGTTCTGTAAGGACAACACAATACTGAGTGTTAAAGCAAAGTCAGCATCAACAGGCTTCAATGGTCAACTCATCTCCGTATAATTGGATTGAAATCCCTCCGCTGCATATTTGCAGTCTGTCTGGAGTCCCCAAGCATGATAATAGGTTCTTTATGAAACACATGCTAAGTAAATAAAGACAAAACACCAGACTCAACAGGCCCAGTGTACCAGTATTATTAACAGGTCACCGTAATCTCTGGCCTGAGAACTTTCAATTGGATTCTCGCTTAGACAGAACTGACCCAAAGGTCTGTTTGAGAATCTCTTGGGCAAACGCTCTAATCTTTCAGCTCGGGCCACAGTCAGTGATCACTTTGTCACCATGGCAGAATCTCAATCGTTCTGAGCTGACAATCTCCATGTTTGGAAGGTAAAAAAAAAACACGTGTCTCCGGAATGGATTAGCTGCCATTTGGAGCGAGCATTCCTGAGGTTCTCCGCCATGGTGTCTGGAAAGGGTGAAGCAGGTCAAAAGTTGGGTCGCATGAGTGGCCGGAGGGGGTGGAATGGCATGAAAATAAGTCTGTTGCTTGTTGACACTTAGAACGACAAGCTTAAGCCCTCGGACTAAACGGGGTTTCGGCGAAAAGCTAGTCATGCTTGTGTGGGAAAAAATGTTTCCGGATGTTGGTTGCGAAAGAAGTTATGCGGACCACCAATGTACCTTTTCTCCTAAGGCAAGTTAAACAAGCCAAACACAAGATTAGTCTGCACCCAACTTATCAAAAGACCTTTTAGATTGCACTGTAAATCAAAGAATATGAAGTTTCTGATGGACTTACTAAGTGCCCTGGCGTTGGTGATCTGGAGTCTTTAAGGGCTGCCGTCCCGGGAACGTCAAGAAGAGGCCATTTCATTTGTAGATACTGCAGGGACAGAAGAAAACATCAATCATCAACACATGCAACAGGTTTTCTACATGTCACTACAAAACCTAATATTTCTATTATATTTCACACAGATACAGTGATGTAGTAGAAAGTCTGTCTTGACTAAACAAATACCAGATTCTCTCGCATGTCATGTCGCATTAAACGAGCGCTCAAAGTTAAATAAATGTTTGCAGCAAATAATTTTATGAAGCTACAGTTGTTGAGTATTTCTGTATTTAACCTGGAATATTCATTTTAAACGGAACGGAATGGAAGAAATCAATTAAATGGACCTCTGAGTCATCCACAGATTCCAGCAATCCAGCTGTTCTTTGTCTTAATTCATTTGAAAGCTGTGGAGATGAACTCTGAGCTCTGTTTAGCACCTGGGAGCATTAGCTGGAACAGTTTGGGGGGCCGAGACAGGAGCAGTCGGGCCCAGGGGAGGGGGCGAAACGTGAAAGTTAAATATGATTTGGACTGCAGGTCCCAGCATAGTAAATGCCCAGCTGGATGGATAATATGTGTGTATGTTAGTATGAGGAACAGCTGGAAGGAAGTCCCATAACGCGCTAGGAGAATAGGAAAGGGCCTTACAGAATGCATGGAGCAGAAACAGAGATCTGCCTTTCTCTAATTTTACCCCTTTATAAATCAATGAAGAAGACTCAAGTGACACTGTTAGGGTGAGTGCGGTATGCAATGAGAGAAGGAGCATGGAGGAGACACGCAGTGATGAATGACTGGACTTCCTATACAGGGGGAGACGTTTATTGTGAAAGCCCTCGTAGCTCAGTGCGCGCGTGTCAAAGTTTGATGCCTTTCAGCTTTTCTGGGGCCCCTCGTATCCAGCACTTACGATTTTCAGGAGCAATTTATAAAATCTAGTTTTTTTTTATCCCTTCACGGAGCTTCCCCGCCTGGCTCGGTCATCTGGTTTGTGTAGAAGTCAAAGCGTATCAGATGTTCCTGTGGAGTCATCATTCCCGTATCTAAGCTCTTGAGTCTAGGGGCTGAAAGCATCTGTGGTTATAGTGAACATATATACCTCAAGATCTCTTTTCACGAAGCAAATTTATAGTTCTACTTAAGGGACAACATAAATGTAGACAAATCCTTACACGTCAATGTCCAAGCTTATATACTACGGGTGGGCTATATGATCAAACTCAAAATATCAAAATAAGGGTATGTTAAATAATCATGCCTAAATGCCAGTTTTGGATAATCCAGTAAATTAAATACTTCTGTAAAGGGATTTTATTTTTAGTGCTGTCAAAATTTTTTTTGTATACATAATATAATTTGTACGGTATATTTTTATTAATATGTACATACATATACAAATACATGCATGTATATTTAAGAAAATATTTTTTGCTTATATGAAGTATTTATATATAATATAAAAAGTAATATAAATATAGAAATGTATATACATGCCCATGCAAATATTTTCTGAATATATACTGTATGTGTTTGTATTCATATATGCATAATAAATAAACAGTACACATTTTATGTAAACGCTTGTATTTTTTGGAAGCAAATAATGGCCATTAGTTGTTTGACAGCATTAGTTTTTTTATATTTCAAATGTAATGGATGCAAAATGAATTATTCATAAAACATTTTTCAACAACTACATTCCAATCAAATGTAAAATAGTCCATGATATACACACACGGTAAACACTAACTAGTGATACCAAAATGGTGTAAACCCATTTTATTACAAAGGTACTGTAATACGTTGTAATATATTGTCCAACCTCGCAATACTGAAACAACAAAGTCTCATCTTGCGTAAACCAAACATGCTCTAAAAATCAAACTTCATGGCACATTTGGGGTTAATAAGGCTTTGTTTCTCCCTTTAAACTCCATTCATCACAAGCGGAATTGTTGTGAGGAAGTTTGGATAAGACTGTGGGCTAAAAATGGAAAAGACATTATGGTCCGGCGGACGGGGTTGCTGGGTTTGGTGGTGCGGAAAACAAAAGTAGTTTATGAGCAGGGACTGGTACAGTTTCCTTACAGCTGGCAGGATGAGCCGAGACCTTGTGCCCTGTTTATTAAAGATGTTAGGTTTACTTTCACCTTCTATTGTCTGTAGTAGAGTTGATAAACGACAGTTGCGAGTTAAACATCTAATTTGGCCAGACAGTCAAAATTAATGTGCTTAAAGGGACAGTTCACCCAAACCTTTACGACTTTCTTTCTTCTGTGGAACACAGTTATCTTGACGATTGGTGAGGTCCTCAAAATATCTTCTGCTATCTAATATGCTCCACTGAAGAAAGCCAGTCATGCAGGTTTGATATGAGGGTGAGTAAATGATGACAATTTACATTTTCAGGTGAACTATCCCTTTAAGTCTTTGTTCGGTTTTCAGAGGGCATCTGTGAATGGTTTTTGAGAGGAACCACTCTGAGGAAGGTCTAGTAGTTCTTGTCGGGAGGCCTTACCCTCTTTCTGGTATTTGCAGCTGCAGTTAAAGTGGACGGATGACTGAAAAAATACAATCTACCTTCCTCATCATAACCACCATCACCTGACTGAAAACTTAACATACTATCTTGAAATACAATCTCAGTTTTGCCTTCCCACACAAACTCACAGACTACCGGGCTGCAGGGACCTGTGCCCTGCTTTTCTGGAGACACAAAGGGAGATCGGCCAAAGTAAACAGTCTTGGGGTCCTGGGATTTGTATTTGAAAGCCATAACTCTAGGAGCAGATGCTTAGCAATATGCAACATTGACTTCATGTTGAGAAGAGAAAAGAAATGGTGTGCAGACACAAAACTTAAAAAATGCATGTCAAATTTTAACGATGACCTGCTAAGCAATATAGTAAATAAAAACTTCAGCAAAAAAACAAAAACGCAAAAATCACGACCACAAAAAAGCAATGTTTTCTAACTGAAAATATGTGATCAACCAACCAGGGTTTTATAAATACTGATAGCAACATTTAGAGAAAAAGGCATTATAAAACTAAATATTAAATCATATTGTGTATTTAAATTATATATATATATATATATATATATATATATATATATATATATATATATATATATAATTAAATTTACTTAGTACTAACATTTACTTAGTACTAAAAGAAAGAAAAAAGTTTATTCTTGATAGTCACAATCTTACAACAGTCAAAATCAATATTAAAAGAGAAAAAAATAAAGTATTTGTCTTTGATACTAATAATCATAAGACGGTCAAATATCAAAAACATGAATCTGTCCAAATGAAACCAAATCATTCTTGATATCAATAAATTATTATTATACATTTATTATGACAATAATAATAAATGATGATAATATCAGAATATTAATCTATCTTGCTGATATTTAAATTAAATAAACAAAAAAAATACTGAATTATTACAAAAAATAAATAAAGGTGTCACATCACTTTGGGCAGGCTGAGACAGAAGACATACTTCTAACCAGGTTCATACGGTTTAATTTCATAAATACACCTGGAGTGAGTTTGTAGCCGTCTACCTGATGTCAAGAGGTCAGAGAGAAAGATTGAAATGCTACTTAAATGCTTTCCGCTCAGCTGAGCGAAGACGATGGGCTCTTTAACAGGATTATGACAACTTGAAACTTCACAAATATCGATCCTGACAGTCACACGCTAGACGAAACGAAGCCCTCTGTCAAAACAAACAGAAGAGGACACCTCTTTAAGCAGACATCTGGAAGCCTCGACACGTGTTGCTGCAACCGCTGCACCTCAAACCGCAAGAGCTTCCACAAAATAGCACGGCGTTCTTGGAAAACGGGAAAGAAAAAACAAATCCGGAGCGGGGCGGAGCCAAGTAGGTCATGTCAATCATTCAAAGCATGGCCTACATTTCTCCCCGATGTTTCCACCCATTCCACACACACACCCTCCGCTAGAATGGAGCAGAAAGCTGGTGGCACACAAAGGAATCCATTACATCTCAGCATCAGAACAGTTAAGCCAGACAATGGGCTCTGGATTACGTGCATGTATGCCTATAGGGCCGGGCCCCGATGCGGCCTGAGGGGTCTGACATCACCTGACTCATTTATTTATGCGAGCGACACCTCTCGCTGCTCTTTTCACTGCCGCCAAAGGGAAAGACAATAGAGGCGGCGCTTTCGAGCCCTCCCTCACCGCAGGTCGGCATTCAGGCCTATTGTTTGTTTAAGAGCTGCGAGAGTTTCCGATAATTAAGTAAACAATTCATAGGCAAACGACACCCCTATCTCTGCTAATTAGAAATTAATTTGCGGGGAAAGGACAGGAATGTCTTGACCGCCAGCAAATATGAACGAGAGACAACAAAAGATTTGAACAACAAAAACAAACAACGCTAACAAGCGAAAAATTAAGTAATTATGAACTCTGATTTAAGAGATTAAACTCGGAAGAGGAGGAGAAGCTCATTAGAGCAGACTTATCTTATTATAGGAACAATAAGCGGTTGGACTGCAGAAATTTAACCAACAAATCACCTATTCATCGACCGATCACATTAGGAAGTAATTCAACAAGTTTCTGGGAACTTTCAGGCACAAAGGATCAGCAGATGCTGATTTTGTTTCAGGAACTGGTTCCAAACCTTATAAACAATTCTGTGCTTATAAACAGCCACAGCATTACAGAAATTCCTCGAAACTAAATATTACTCAAGTTAAGGGAAAAAAATGAATAAAAATAATATTAAACAGTAATCATTACTATTAAGAATGCACAATGTAACTAGGCAATATAAGTGGTTATTGCTTTGTTAAATAAGAGATGCATCTCTGATTTAAATGGGAAAGATAATAAAAACAATTTTATATATATATATATATATATATATATATATATATATATATATATATATATATATATATATATATATATATATATATATATATATAATTTTTAAGTTATTAGTCTCATTTATTCAGTGTAGTAATATTTTGACAAGTTGTTACTTTAATAATAATTTTAAATTAAAGAATGTAATTTTAGATTAAGGTTTATTTATCGCTTTAAAAGACAAACGGATTTATAATAGTTTCTATAATGATCAAAATTAAAATGAAAATTAAATAACGCAAAAAAACCAAACACTTAAATAGTATACAATTTAAACAGTATCCTATTTTTCTATTTCTTTTATAATCCGTTAAATGATCTGTTATTGGTACTGAATATTTTAAAATAAAATTCAATGCATCCCCTGAAACATTTGCTTAAAGCCAAACCAAGCGCATATCATCCTAATGCAATGAAGCACTTATTTGTGGTTTGCTTCTGTAGTTCAGTGGAGCTGGCTGACCTGCCTACATTAGCTGCGTTAAAGTGCCTCTTTTCATCAAGCCAGTGGCTTCCACACAGAACCGGGCTTCAGCCTCAACAGGAAAGACTCATGACTGACAGTTGCTCTCCGAGTTCCCATGGATACTATTGTGACCTCACTGATAACACTACTCCCTCCATTCACTGCCTACTTAAAGAACTGGTTCAGAGGTCAGCCATCCGGAGACCAGGGGTTTCCATGGCAATGTGTCTCATTTAGGGACCGCAACGGAGACCAAGTTTGCATTCACTAACCGTCCGGTTGCAGAAGAAGAAGAGAAAAAAAACTACCTTTGGGAGACACCTTAAGTTTTTGATCACAAAAAAAAAAAAACCCCACTTTGGAGGCACAAGCTAAAATATCCCCCCCCCCTCATGAAACATACACAAATACACATAACGAATGCATTTCTTTTTAATAATTTTAAGAGAAAAACGCAAACAAACCTTGGCAACGTGAGGAATAAGAGTGTTATTGTGGCGTAGGACAAAACAGTAGGTCAAATAAAACCCAACACATAATTACGACCACGAGAAAGTAATAAGCTGTCTGTTGGGAGCTCTGTTTTTCTGCAAAGGCGAAATGCAGCCACCCTCCTTAAAGTCAATTACAAGTCAGTTATGCGGTTTCCAGTATTTCGGTATCTGGTTACAACACTGCAGTCCAAACTATACCCAGGTTTACGATGAACAGCCTGGGCTTGTTAACCCACAAGCAGCCAAGAGGGATAACAAAGCCACTTTATAAACCAAAAGTGCATGTTATAGTAATCTACAACTTTATAGGCATCCAAATTATGATAATAACTATATTTTGCAATAATAATAATAATATTAAAAATTGACCGACAAGTGATGTACGGGCATATGTATATGAAATCAGATCTCCAAATGTCATGCATTGGTCTTAAAGACAGTTGAAGATAAAGTTAAATAAAGAAACCTTCATCATCCTTTTCTCAAATGCTAAGTGCATAATGAAAACAAAGAGCTTATTGTGTTCTCTTAGTAGACTACCTCCCCCCAGAACACACACCAACTCAAACTTCACCCCTTCCCAATATACCCCTCCTGCTAAAAACACAAGTCTAACCGGCATCAAAAGTTTGGGAAAAAAAAAAAAAAAAAAAAAAAAAAATCATCTGATTGCAACAGAACGGGAAAACCTTTAAACGGTTTTGTCCCTTTAAAGCGGATTTGTTGACAAGCTTTCCTTCATATGGCACAACAAATAAACAGGGTTATATTTTTTTATAACCTGTTGGCTGTTAAGTATAAAACTCGAATCTACCACAGAGAGGCCTGGGGGAGCGAATTTCGTATTCAGAAAAAAATATATAAATAAATAAAATCACTGCAATTAAACGCAGGAGAGGAAATAATGCAAACCCTCGCGAAATTGCACTAAATGGCTAAAGTGCTATCTTTAACAACTGCTATTGTGCAATAACAGTCCAGGGGGGTGATACGGAGGTATGACACACCGTACCTGCGACGTACAGCCCTGACTCACAACTGTGACCGCCCTGCCCAATTTCGAAAACCTTCTGCCTTGTCAAACCAGTTCCCTCCTGCAAACAATTAGTGCCGGACCACGTACCGCCGGAGCGTGTGTGCGTCTGGAAGCGCAGGAGTCGAAGGAGTGAAAGACGGAGAGGGAAAGAAGGGGGGAGAGAAAGAGTGAGGAGAGTGGAAGGGGGCTTGGAGTGCAATTATAGTGGGAATTTATGGCCTGAGAAACAATTTATAAATCACAGTGCATGGGCTAACACAATCCAGATTTCACTGCTTGCAGCTGTAACCAGTTCTAAAGTACACACAGCGTGTTTGTGTGGTTTTTCACGAGGCTGGGTCTAGGAGCCGGGCGGCTAGGGGAACGCACCATCGACATTGGCCGTGACAAACTGTGGGAGTGTTTCAGACAGAGCGAGATGCGATGCTAGGAATTGTTTACAATCGTAAGAGAACAGTATAAAACCTAAACAACTCAACTAACCGGCGCCTGGGTTGCAAATTAAAAACATGAATATCGAACATCAGCGTCATATTGCAATTTCACAGAAAGGAAGAGGAGTTGTGGTTGACGACAATGTTGACAGTTACGTCCGCTAACTTTGACTCTTTACATCAACCAAAACTCATTCTCCACACAGAGCTTCTTATGAACTTAAACTTCGTTAACATTGCAAAAGCCACGTCACTAATTTCTACTAAGTAAGGAGCAATATCAACAAAGACTAAGGACATAATAAAGGTTACCACGTGCAAGAAGTCTAGAAGAAAACTAAAATGACCCAAGTTTTGTTTGTGTACATCATTAATATTAGAGGACATTATATTTGAAAAAGTTTGAAACATTTCCTACAGTCAGTCTATAAAACTTTCATACATTTAAATCCCATAATTTGCGACATTTTATTCAATAAAAACTCATTCTACATTTTGGGTTACTTATAAACTCGTCAAAAGTAATTACCTTTCCTACAGTAACTTCTCCTAATTAGTTTGGTTCGAGGTTATTGGAACTGCTGGAAAAAGTTACCAGAGTTCTGACAATTAGAGGACACAAGTGTTGGAAAAGTTACAAAGTTCTATTAGTTAGAGGATGTAACCATTTGAAGGAGTTATAAAAAAGTAGTGATGCACAGATGACGTAATGGTTGGAAAAGTTACCAATGTTTTAACAGTCAAAGCATGTAACCACTGGAAAAAAAAATAACCTAAAGTTCTAAAGGTAGCCAAGTACAAACAGCTAGAGGATGCAACCATTGGAAAAGTTACTAAAGTTCTGACAGTTAGAGACAAAACTGCTGGAAGTGACAAAGTGCTATTACTTAGAGGATGCAACTGTTGGAAAATATACCAACGTTCTAACAGTTAAAGGACATAACAGCTGGAAAAGTTACCACGGTTCTGACATTAATGTAACACCAGATGTAACTGTCGAAAGGGGAAGTATGTAACAAGTGATGTTACATATTAGGAAAATATTTTGGAAAAGGTTACATAACTTAAAATTCTTAACGTTGTCAAGCAAAACTCAACACGACCTGTAACTGTCGAAATGGTAATCACTTTTGAAGACTTCATAATAAAGCTAGTTTTGGTGGACAAGTAACAAAACGAGTTTTGGTGGACAAGTAACAAAAAAAGTCCAGAGAAGGAAAAAAGAAAAAAAGTGCACTCCTGTTCATTCGATTACAATGAGGTACTCATCTGGAGAAATGAGGAAGGCTCAGGGGGTTTTCACAAGCCCTCAACTGCGCCTCTGGGTCCAAACTGCAGCTGTGCACGGGGAGGGGCGGCCCATGCCCTGACCGACAAGGCCCAGCTGGATAAGACATACACTCTCACGTACAAACAAAAAAGCATGCACACACACACAAAAGCTTGTGGTCCAGCGTGAACATGTCATGTGACAATAGAGCCGCTCTCAACCTTGTGGTCAGGGTGAGAGCTGTAGAAGCGTTGTGTCTGTGACAGACCCCCCAACGGCACACAATACGCATTCTCGTCCAATCACACGGCTGCTCTATTGTGCCAGCGGTTATGTCACTTCCACTCCACCAATCTGAATGAGTCAGACTGCAGCAGACCAATGGATGTCTGGAGCCGAAAGAACTGGAGCAAGGTTTTGTTTTGTTCTTCTTTTCTAATTAATCATCACGCCACGGACCATCGTTTCTGAGAGGAAGTGAGCGGCAGGGTGTGCGCGAGACTCTTTTTTACACTACATGTTGTCTGACAGCTATGAGAGGATCCTAATGGAGAGTTTAGAAGGGAAGTGGAGGGAAAAAGCTGCCAGGCCCGGAGCGCGACCACGACCCCCCTGCTGAAATCTGGGAACTCCGGTGCCCACTCAACTGTGAGTCACGTCAACAGGCTGTGAACCTTGACCTCTCAACCCCTAACTGAAACAATGTGAAGATGTATCTCACTGTCAAACGCATTGGAAAAACGACCCATCTCCATTTAGGATGCAGCGAAACAACTTCCCACAAAATTTCAGCAGCCAGAGTGTTTGAATAAGACTCCCAGGCCGACAACAAATTCAGCATTTTGACAACCATAAGCCTGGCCAATTGAACGCCAATTATGGTGTTAAACTTCTCGAAGATTTGTCAGCCGTCCACTTTGTTTATGTGACATTTCTTGAATGCGTACGTTTGGAATGGCTGATGTCTTAGGGATTACGACTACGCCGCTGCAAAGTGAAGTGTTTTGTGGATCTACCGTGTAGCTCTCAGTCGCCACCCTCTAGGCTTTTGTTCAGCCTTTCAGAGCCATACTGAACGACTGAAAGGCCCCTATTCATAAAAGCTCCCATACACTCCCTGCCGCCTCGGCCAAGAGTCACTATAGAACATCCCTCATTTCACACGAGAATCAGGGCCGCCTGCCCACCCCCAAGCCCCTGCCCACAAAGAGCTTCTCCAGCGATGACTCCTTAAGATGGGAAAAGGCGCTCAATATGGGCGAAGCTTACGGCTGACACCATCACAATAATATATACACTCACTGCTAATGCCAGCAACGCCCTTCAGTGTTTGGACAATTATTTATGGGCTTAACTGCTGTTTTGAAGATACTGAACTTAAATCTTTTTTTAGAGCAAGTCGATACTAGTAAATCTCTAAAATTTCGACACTTAAGTGTCAAGTCCGTCCACCAGCTAGCAACGTCAGGAACTAATAATTGAGATTCACGCAATTAAAATGGCCATAATTATTTCTATTATACAAGTTATAAACAATACATTCTAAAAATAAAATCCTTTTCACTTTTGTCTGTAAAAAAATAAATGTAAAAAAAGAACTTTTTTTGGCTTTACACCATATTAGCAAAAAGGTAAACAATGCACGATATACAAATTATATTAATTATACAGGGCATTTCAACATTTTCAAAAAAAAAAAAACCCAAAAACTTAACCTTGTTCAGGTAACACTAAGTAAATTAGAAAGCGCTAATCAATATTTGAATGCGACAAGTGATTTTTGGAATTTGAATATTAATGTGGAATGAAATTTATTAAAGATTTAACAATGTTATTATTTTATTTTTTTAATTTAACTTTATTAATTTAACTTTATTTAAATTGAGCATTAGATCATGTTAACTGAAAAGCAAAAAAGCACAAGAGTTATTGAATATACTATTAAATATACAATATTAGACAATATATAAAAAAAGAAGTATATACATATACACACACACACAAACATATAATATACATTACATATAAAATGTAATAAACATTGCATAAAATCAGGCAGAAGCTTACTTTAAGCAAATATGTAAATGGAGATGCTTCTAGCTACACAAGCTTAATTTCACCAAGCATGACAGTGTTGGAAACAGCCCTTAAAAACTCCATATCAGCCACTCTCTTATTTATCAGGTTTCGTAAGTCAGAAGACATGCATTCTGTGTGCTAAAGGTAACATTAGGGGGGGGGGACAGCAGTAATTAAAAGCACGCCATGATAACCATATCACGAGCAACTGATCACATAAGGAATTAGCTGAAAGTACACCTCACCCTACAAGAAAATCCTGATGCTGCAGATATCAGATCTCCCGTGGCCTTTTCAGCCTGGCATGAAGCAGCGGGCACAACAAGGCCATGTGAGACCATAGAGGGTTGCGATGAGATAACACGTTATCGCAGCGTTCACGTGCTCCAACTAAGCCAACAGGACGCACACACACACATACACATACACATACTTCTTGGCCGCATGCCCACTTTCTCACCCACCTGGCATCCTCATCCCCACAGCTTGCTTCGTTTCTTTCCCATAATGCTATACCCCTAACTACCCCCCTGCACCCCGCTCGCTCGCTCCTTCCCCCTCCAAAGGCCCCAGGAAGCTCTGACTGCGAGGTAATAACTGAAAACAGCTGTTAAAAATACCAGACTGATGAAGCCTGAAGCCCCCCCACCCCCTTAAACTTTATCCCCGGCACAATCAAGTTTTATTAGCATGGAGTGATGCATGAAGTCAGTACGCAGCTCTGAGCGAGAGCTCGCTGTTTTTTGTGACCAAAATGGGGAGGTGGGGGTGAATTTCACTGCAGGACATGCAAGCGAACATGAACTGGGTTTTGATGAGCGCTGACCACTGCCAGCACAATCTTATCAATGGAGAATGACGTCAGCTGCTCACACACACACACACACACACACACACACACACTCACTAAAACCAACACAGAAACTCCAACGAGGCTTCAGTCTGTTTTGCCTCAAGAAAAAAAAATTATATTGCTCCCAATGGAGCACAGCCCTAAAAGATCAGGCTAACTGCATCCATTTTAGATTCCCGATTTGTCTTCGGACACTTGAAAATCATTCTGATTCACTGCCCAGAGTTTTCAAGTCCCACAAGGACAAATGAATGCGAGTGCAGACAAATGAAAAGATACTTTACAATGACAAAAAGATAAACACACACCTGAATGCTTCGGTTAAACTGAGTGCATATAAAAAAAAGAATAGTACAGAACGTAAAACAACAAGACTAATAGGTTTAATTATTTATCTGTTCGACACAAAAGCAGGAAGCATGCTTTTTTTCAAAAGCATGAATAAATAAAAGTCTATTTTTTTGAGTTGTGCAAAAGATATATATATATATATATATATATATATATATATATATATATATATATATAGATATATACACATTACATATTTTGAATATATATACATATATATATACACATATATATATATATTTATATATATTATAATTGATATATATATATATATATATATATATATATATATTTATACAGTATATACACATGTTGTGTATACACAGTGTATACACAGTACACACACAAAGTTGAATAATCAAGATAATCACTTGACAGCAAAAAAAAAAAATAAAAATAAAATAAAATATAATAATAAAAAAATTATATATATATATATATATATATATATATATATATAAACCTAAATAAATGAATATAAATATGTTTAAGTGTGAGAAAATGACCCAGAAAGTGCCCTGTCTGTAGTTGGTCATTCAAACAAGCAGCTCTTCCCCAGAACTCATGACACTAGCTGAACCAATGTTACTATGTCAGGCTGGATGAGATGTTTAACAAACATCGGACAGCGCCCCAGCATTTAAACTTTTCAGTAACTTCAGTAAGCTATGTATTATCTTTTTCTAGCATTGTATATTTATAAGTAGCGGAAATTAATCAGAAAGTACTGCAAATTAGTTTTTCAAAAATTCGAATAACATCAAAATAAAAAGCAGATGCATTAAGATACGGAGCTGTTCCACTTCACTGCATTAAAAACACAAACTCATTAAAACCACTGTGCAATGATGGCACTCTTGCTATCTACACCATACTGTAAACACATTGCCATACGAAGATAATTGGCCAAAGAGATGCAATCCATTGCGAAAACACAGCGAATTCAGAATGATTCCATGCGGCTAGTGCAGGACGTGATATGATCAACAGGAAAGAGATCTGCGTTACGGCCTTGGGAACAGCTCCCTGCATTCCTTTATCTACTTCCTGTAGCATTTCTTCAGCCCCTGTGGTTTGCCCTCACGTACAGATTCATAAACCGCTCTCCTTTCAGGGGGAACGTCTGAAAATTAGGTCTTTATTTTGCCTCGTCTCAAAAAAAAAAGAAAAGAAAGAAAAGCAGACATCTAGAACGACGCCAAGCTTGTGTGGAAAACCAGGAGGAGGAAAATAATGTTTGGCTTGACATTTCTTTCTTTAAGGAACTTTCTGGTTTTAATCTCAGTCAATAATCAGGTTACCATAAAGGGTCTTCGGTGGAACGCGTCCAACGGCGCGAAGGTTTTTAAACGGCCTTCACTTGATGTAGTAACGTTAAAAAGGGGAAAAAGGAGAATTGGTTTATGTCTTGTGCAATTCCTGGCTTCCTAACAAGTCGCGGCATTCATAGAGCGCACTTCTACGCAGCAAAAGAGGCCGAAATATCTCTAAATTAATTTGGATTTGTTTAGTTTATCCTTACAGAAGAAAAAACGTAACGCATTAAGGCGGGATAAAATTGTAAAGCCGTGTTTATTTGGTCATTTGTGCAAACATTCGTACTCCGGGTTTTCAGGTTTCCTGAACCGTCTTGCACTGCAGGAATGCTGTCTTAACTTAAAGGCCTGGACAATGTCCCCTCTGTAGCTGAAGACGAGGAGGTGGGACAGGCCGAAGGGGGGTGCCTGGTTTCTCTCTCGCCATCTACCCCCACCCCGTCTCTGAGTGCTGAGTGTGTGGAAAAGGCTTGGGCTGTTGACAGGGCCGCTCTCCTGAACACTGTTTGTTTATGTAAAATGAGGCCCTCTCGTACGCAGGACAATTCCTCTGTTTACTTTATATTGTCTCGTAGGTCTTAAAATACCATCGTAGAGGAGAGAGTTTAAAGAGTGGAAGAAAGATGGAGGGGAAGAGAATGCCAGTCAAAAAAAGGCAGACGTGCTCCGACAGGGCAGCTATGCGATCGAGGGTTAGCCACTTACTCGCTAGTACGACTTAAGTGCACTTGTTTCGTTCAAATCGCGAGCTAGCTTGGCTCAACCCCAACGGAAGTGAATAAACAAGTGCGATGTGCTTCGGCAACAATGCTTGTGTGGTGAAATAGCGCATATGCTCACTTTTTCCTCTAACTGTTGCTGTTTGCGTCACCTAAAATGTTCATTCACACAAAGGATAACGTTTAAATAGTCATTTTAAGTCTATGTTATAGGGAACCATTACAGCAACACAAAATGTATCGGAGCAATATTATTATCAGAATGTTTTTTTCCACAGTTGAAGAAAAACGTTGGCAGCCAATCAAAAGCCACCTATAGGCCAGTCCGCTAACATAGCTGGCATTATAATC
This sequence comes from Puntigrus tetrazona, assembly GCF_018831695.1. Classification (NCBI taxonomy): domain Eukaryota; kingdom Metazoa; phylum Chordata; class Actinopteri; order Cypriniformes; family Cyprinidae; genus Puntigrus; species Puntigrus tetrazona. The sequence goes on from NC_056708.1 coordinate 16,280,450, forward strand.
ATCGTTCTTGTCGTGAACAGACAAAATTCGCTAGTTTTTACTTTTGTTTTGTACCGATTCCATTCATTAGCCAATTCACTGAATTAAATGTTATCTTTCTTGGTGTGAATGGACCTTTAACGTTGCTAGTTTTTGCAAAGTCAGCTTCTCTTGCTAGGATTAAGCTAGTATAAAATGTTCGTAATAACATCTAACAAAACACATTACAGCCACAGCAACAAAACCAAGAAAATCAAACAAGATTAGCCTCACAGCACTATCAATAACATATTGACCAATCACTGGACTTTTACCCTGCCGTTTACACTCACCAGAATATAATTCAATCAATTAAGAAACGTTATTAAATAAGGAAGTGATAATTAGCAAACAAAGCAATGCTGTTAAACTGACGGGGACGTTCAAAACTCCAAAAGTGCTGAATTAGCATTTGCGAAAAAGAGGACATTGTGGAAGATAAAACCTTAAGCAACTTCAACCTGGGGTCAAAGCAAACCTTGTTAAAGCAGACTAACTCCGTTAAGAAAAAAAAAAGTATCTAAAGCTCCATTATAACTAGAAGAGGGAAGCTAAACGCTCTACAAGAAAAGCTTTAGTGTGTGTGTGTGTTTTTTTCCCATCGTACAAACTAAAACAAAAGACCTGAGAGAAAATAAGCTTCCTTAAAAAAAAAAACCTAGCATAGCAGGTTGTGTTTACATTGAAAATCCAGTGCCAACAGTTACTGTAAACAATTTTCAGCTTCGGTTCAGTAACATTACATGTTTTTTTTCCCCCCTCATAGACTGAGTGGCGCTTCACAAACTTTTGTACTCCAAAACTATACACAACCTTTCTATTGTACAATGGGAAAGACACGGTTGAATCAGTAGCCTTCGGGCATACACACACACACACACACACACACACACACACACACCAGCAAGCCAGAAGTCAGATGTTATTATCCATCTTATCTACTAGAATCACAGTCGCTCTTTGTTACAGCTGCTAAAGGTAACCTGTTTTCCTTAGTCCAACCACTCATGCGACAGCAACCATTCTCCGGCTAATGCTATTTGATGAGTTGAAAAAAAAAACCATTGTGCTGCAAACAAGCAAACCTAATGCCACATCTAATATCTAAATGTACGACCGGCAGATTCATGCATTCTCATGAGTTAGCAGCACAATGGACGAATGTTTATTGCCACAGTCCTGCTGAAATTTTTCCACAGTGACATGTTAGCCTACGCTGGCATGCCTCATCACTTATACATCGACACGGCGGCTTTAGAGAGTAACGGGCCGAACACTGTGCAGAAACAACTTCCAATGGAGCTAAACGGAGGAAGGCAAACATATGCAGCAATTTGCCTGCGATTCAGACAACTCGGTGGGGGCTTGCTGCTCAGGTAGCCAAACCGCCCCCCCTAGGTGAAGATGTCATTAAGATAATGGGCATCCAGTAGAGACCTCCGATAGGGCCGTCAAGCGGTAACTAATGATAACAATAGTCGCCTAACAGCCCTCTAATTGAAAGACAGTTTCACTGATGGGGAAGAACTTATCTAGAAAATCTCTCATGTGGCTCAAATGAACTCAAAGGTCTTCGTGACATAAGCCATAAAAGCGAGCAATCAGAACCAACCTTCCTGCTTTTTTCGATATCTACGCGGCCCCGGTCGTAAATTCGACTCTCTAACCGGGCAACATCCTATCACACAACAACAAAAGGAGTAAAGACACATTCCTGACACCGAAAGCTGGATGAATCCTATCTGCCCGGGCTTGCCTCCAGTTTGTCGCCTGTTATGATAATACAAAATTAATTGTGCAGACATCTCACTGTGAAAAGTCCATTTTCGTGCCATTGGAGGCGGCGAATAAAGGCTCCTTTTGTGCTCGGGTGAGCCCAAGTAAATGACTTATTGTGCAATGCATCAGAATGGCCTCCTAATGCATGCATGCTCAAGACTCAACAAGTGGTAACAAACAACGGCAAACTTTCAGAGCACGGGGGCTCGCTTGGGTAGTTTTCGAGGGCTAAAAGACAAAAAAAGTCGAACAAAGAAGCGAATACGAAAGAATCGAAAGGTTGTTTTTTTAACGCGCGCATTGCAACAGAAACATTTAGGGAGTGCGGAGTGACGTCATGAAGGTGATAGTTGCGTTTAAAGTGAAGTTGCACGTACCGTTCTTGTGCTGGGGGATAGCGATCCGTTGGAGAGGTATGGATTCGTAATATCTGGGATCATAAGAAACGGATAACCAGCGTAGGGGGTTCCCTTGAAAAATCCTCCATCTTGTTGTCGTCTCAAAGCTTTAGGGGCGACAGCAAAGCAGTGATATTCATTACTATGCAGAAATCACTCACACAAAACACAAGGACTGCTCCGTGTCTGTTTTTTTTTTTTACCTTCTGCAAAGTGTTCTCTCTGTTTCTCGTAACTTTCTAGTTCTGGTCTGGGTCGGGGACGCCTGTCTGTTTGCTTGCATTCGGGAAATAAAGCATCGGTTTAGTTTTAGCGCTACTAGTTAACACTTACGCATGCATTGGTGCGCCGAAATGATAGCACAAAACGGTTTGCTTACTTCGGAGTCTGATGAGCTGCTGTTGTTCTCGGACTCGTTCACCAGAGAGGATTTCACTTCGTCCAGATCTCTCTCCGACGACACGTTCTCTGATATTTTCTCCTCTTGCTCACCCTCATCTTTGAAGGAAATAAGTTCATCGTTTGCTCCCAGGTCATCGCCTCCTCCTCCGTTCAACTGAGGCATGTTGCCACTTTAAAAAACCCAAAAGTCTGATTAAAAGCGAAACTTTCTTCTCTCGGAGAGCCGTAATCCGAACTAACCCCAAATCTTAGCGCGACCGTGCCGAGGCTAGTAAAAACAAGACGTTCCTAGTTTTCCCATGATCAGATCAGAAGCCTGTGCGGGTCGCGGATCGGGGTTTTTCTTCCTACAAAGCCACACTGAAATAAACCCCCCAAACAGTCCACGGGCATCATTTGATATCCATTCGCGAGCCTGGAATCTTCCGATAGTCCTGCGGGGAAGGGAAAGTCGCGCACGGAAAAAGTTTCGCGAAACAAAAGGTGAGGATACAAAGTTTCAGTCAGCGCAGTTCCTTCGGAGTTTGTCTTCCAAACGCGCGAGCCTCTCCGTGTCAGCGTGTCAGCCCCATGGTTTGATTGAAGGCGCGCGAACGTCCCGACCGTATGTTTAATATTTATAATTCGGCTCCGGTGACAGGCTCGAATGTGGATAAAGAAACATTTGTATCCCTGGATGTTGGAAGTGGACTGGGGCAGAAGGAAGGAACACCCTCATCAGAACGGAGGAGGAGGAGTCTGAGATGTAAACCGACACTCTATTCACAAGACAAACCCCCTTAAAGAGACAGTCAGCACTTCTCTACAGAGACCTGGATTCAAAATAATAAGCTTCATTACAACAGCAGCAACATGCTATTACAAATTTGAATCATTATGATATTACCTACCTACCCTTGCACACACACATATCTACTTAACATAACTATCTATCTTTCTATTTATCTACAGAACATCTATCTATCTATCTATCTGTCTGTCTGTCTGTCTGTCTGTCTGTCTATCTGTCTGTCTGTCTAACTGTCTGTCTGTCTTTCTATCTATCTATCTATCTATCTATCTATCTATCTATCTGTCTGTCTAACTTTCTGTCTGTCTATCTATCTATCTATCTATCTATCTATCTATCTATCTATCTATCTATCTATCTATCTATCTATCTATCTATCTATCTATCTATCTGTCTATCTGTCTATCTGTCTGTCTGTCTGTCTAACTGTCTATCTATCTATCTATCTATCTATCTATCTATCTATCTATCTATCTATCTATCTATCTATCTATCTATCTATCTATCTTTCTAACTGTCTGTCTATCTATCTATCTGTCTGTCTGTCTGTCTAACTATCTATCTATCTATCTATCTATCTATCTATCTATCTATCTATCTATCTATCTATCTATCTATCTATCTATATGTCTATCTATATGTCTGTCTATCTGTCTACAAGGCTCATTAATTATCCAAATCAACTGTT